>NC_141033.1:49677500-49900000 GCF_052040795.2 Danio rerio | reverse complement strand
TTTACAGAAAATGGTCTGTAAAAGAGAAAATATCCAGTGAGCGGCAGTTCTGTGGGCACAAATGCCTTGTTGATGCCAGAGGTCAGAGGAGAATGGCCAGATTGGTTCCAGACTGATAGAAAGGCAACAGTAACTTAAATAAGCACTCGTTACAACAGAGTTCTGCAAGAGAGCATCTCTGAACACACAACACATCCAACCTTGAGACAGATGGGCTACAGCAGCAGAAGACCACACCGGGTGCCACTTATGTCAGCTAAGAACAGGAAACTGAGGCTACAATCTACACAGGCTCACCAAAACTGGACAATAGAAGATTGGAGAAATGTTGCCTGATCTGATGAGTCTCCATTTCTGCTGCGACATTCAGATAGTAGGGTCAGAATTTGGCGTCAACAACATGAAAGCATGAATCCATCCTGCCTTGTATCAATGGTTCAGGCTGGTGGTGGTGGTGGTTAAATGGAGTGGGGGATATTTTCTTGGCACACTTTGGGCACATTAGTACTAACTGAGCATCATGTCAACGCCACAGCCTACCTGAGTATTGTTGCTGACCATGTCCATCGCTTTATGACCACAGTGTCTCCATCTTCTGATGGCAACTTCCAGCAGGATAACGCACCATGTCAAAGCGTGAATCATCTCAGACTGGTTTCTTGAACATGACAATGTTCAAGAAACATTGTACTCAAAGGCCTCCACAGTCACCAGATCTCAATCCAATAGAGCACCATTAGGATGTGGTGGAGAGATTCGCATCATGGACGTGCAGCCAACAAATCTACAGCTACTGCGTGATGATATGATGACAATATGGAGCTAAATCTCTGAGGAATATTTTCAGCACCTTGTTGAATCTATGCCACAAAGGATTAAAGCAGTTCTGAAAGCAAAGGTGGGTGCAACCCGGTACTGGCAAGGTGTACCTAATAAAGTGGCCAGTGGGTTTATATTTTATTTCGGATGTTTGACGGCTCTATTGAATGATTAAAATCTTATTTTTACATCAAAGGCACCAAACAATTTTTCATTCTCTTATTCCATACCTTTTAACCCATTATTTTCAGCCAAAACACTTTGCACACACAGACATACATACCACTGTAGCAGTAGAGGTGGTCAAACACTGCATGAAGTTTTTGGCAAATTTGTACTAAAAGAGAATTAAACTGTTAGGAATATTCTGAGAACATGAAAGAAGCATATCATGCGTTTGTAGGAGGTGAGTAAATATATTCTTACTAAGCAGTCGAAGGCGTCTGAATTAGCAGAGCCAGCAAACCGAAATCCCACAGCCAAACATCCTCCGGCGATTATATAGTCATGAGCCTGACTGTGGAAACAGTGAGAGAAATGTCAACTTTATTTGTTTCATCCACACATCAAATACATTAAACTCAATGGAAATTCATATCAGACAGGCGGAACGTTATTCGAAACACCTCCACATGAGAAACCGTCTGTGGGTTTGAGGATCTCCTATAAATCACATGCCGATCGAAAACAGACCACGCAGAATTAAAAATGCAACTCACACCAAAGTCTCCATATTGAGGTCCTCCGAGACGGGCGTCTGGTCCTGGTTTCCGATGTTTTCTTGGATGATCTGAAAATGTAACGGTTATTATTTTTATCATATTAAAAGAGTCTAAAACAGGGGTGTCCAAACTCATTCCTAGAGGGTCGGTGTCCTGCTAAGTTTAGCTCCAACTTGCTTCAACACACCTGCCAGGAGGTTTCTATTCATAGACTGCAAAAGATATGGAGTAGTGTCCGTGATGTCACCCATAGGCTTCTGAAATACGCAAAAGAAGCTACAAGTAGGTGTGGCCAACCGTCGTTATTATCTCACCAACCGGAGGATACCAAACAAGGGCAAAGAGGCGGAGCGTGAGCGGAGCTACAGGCGCCTGCTAGCACTTTCCTTAGACGGGCTTTTCTTTGGATGAAATGCTTAATTCTTCATTACTCACGATTCCTTTGTGTGTTCTGAACACATGTGCTTGGTTGTAAGCTATATCGATAAAGTGTTTAGTCTTTTAAAAACACTGTTGTAATACATTGAGCAACTAAACATTGTTCTTATGACGTTTTTTAACCGTGAATTAACTTTCAAACACTTAAAATATAGTCTGTGATAGTAAATGCAAGGCTAATTATGAAATCCAGGCATAATACTGTATGACAAAGCTTCAGATGACTGATCTAGAGCCTACAGCTAATCAATCTGTCAGATTCTGGAGTGTTTTACAGGTCTAAAGAAAAATCTAAATGATCTTAAATAAAATAAATACATTTCTAGAGATGCTATACAAGTGTACAATTTCACGCGAATGGTTTGTGAGCATATTTAAGTGCACACAGCATGCCATATCATCTAATAATTGTTGGAAACAATTCAAAAAGGCAACTGACTGTGTAAAGCCACATAAAACAACACAATAATTCGAAGAATATGCAGAGTTCAGCGGCTAATCAGCCGGAATCAATAGAGGTGACATGACGGCGATCACAGAGACCTAGCTGTCACTCAAGTGGCCACACCCTTAAATATGCAGACTTAATACAATTTAATATAAACTAAATGGATGAGTTATAAAAAAACAAATCAGCCCACTAAGTTGTCATAAAAAGTAATATTAGCTATATAAACCAAAATCGTTCTTTAGCTGTAAACACCTTTTTTTCTGCTATAAAGTTGGCCATTTTAACATTAGGGTCAACAGAAATGTGCTCTATTATGGAGTCAGGACTAGCGTAATTTCGATGAATTGCAGTTTCAGTTACTTCCGTATTGGCTTCACGAGTGAGAGCGGGAGGTTGCCGCTTGTTTCTAGTATTTCAAGTAAGGGCTTGATTAGCTGGTTCAGGTGTGTTTGATTAGGTTTGGAGCTAAACTCTACAGTACGCCGGCCCTCCAGTACAGAGTTTGGACACCCCTGGTCTAAATGTTGCCACTAACAACAAACAAATTAAAGTATAAACTCAAAGCTAAAACAAAGTTGAATAGAATTTATGACAGCACATAATATGTGACTAGATATTTTACAAGATACTGGTGTTCAGCTTAAAGTGACATTTAAAGGCGTAACTACAACCTCAAATCAGAAAAAGTTAAGATTTCCAAATTTACATTGACAATATGAACAAAAATATTTCATGCTTTGCCCGGTCAACTTCATTTTATTTGTAAACATACATCTATTCCTATGGTTCAGACCTGCTACACACTCCAAAAAAAGTCAGGACAGGAGCAGTTTAGGGCTGGTAATCAGGTAAACTGGTTAAATTATGTGATTGGAAACAAATGATTGTAATTATGATTTGGGTTTAGTCCTTTATTGAGCAAAGACCACCGGGGCCTTGAATCACCAGTTTGCCATCAAATATGTGAGAAATATGATTGACATGTTTAAAATGTTCCTCAAAGAAAGAGAAGACGACATTTTGGATATTTCACCTTCAACAGAGTTGAACATAATTAAAAGATTCAAGTAATCTGGAGGAATATCAGCGCGTATTGAACAAGGGCACAAGCCCAAGCTGAACAACCGTGATCTCTGAACCCTCAGGCGGCCCTGCATCAAAAATCCTCATTGATCTATCAGTGATATCACTACTTAGGCAACCTTTGTCAAGCACCACAACATGCAGTTGCATCCACAAATGCCAGTTTAAACTGTACTGTGCCAAAAGGAAGCCCTATGTTAACAGTGTCCAGAAGCGCTGTCGACTTCTCTAGATTCCGAGGCATCTGGGATGGACCATCACACAGTGAGAATGTGTACCATATATATATATATATATATATATATATATATATATATATATATATATATATATATATATATATATATATATATATATATATATATATATATATATATATATATATATATATATATATAAATTTTTATTTTTATTTTTTGGAAGAAATGGAAACAGTGTGCTCTAGACCAGTGGCTCTCAAATTTTTTTTTATCAAGTACCACCTCAGAAAAAAAATTGTCTCTCCAAGTACCACCAAAATGAGCAGTATTGAAATACAGTAGCGTAGCAGGCCCAGTAAAGCAGCTACAACTCTGCACAGTTAAAAAACGTGGCAGATTACCTCAGAAATATAGGCTTTATGTCATATATGGCATATTATATACATCATTTTTGATCAATTTTGAAATGTGTGTAGCTTGTACATGACATATTTTATTCCTCTGTGTACCACTAGAAGGAAGCCTGTGTACCACTAGTGGTACACGTACCACAGTTTGAGAACCACTGCTCTAGACCAAAGGGGAAAAAAGGATCATCCAGACTGTTACCAGCATGGAGTCTAAAAGTCTGTCATGGTATGGGGTTGTGTCTATGCCCTTGGCCTAAGTAACTTCTGTGATGGCACTATTAATGCTGAAAAGCACAGAGACTTTGAAGCACAATATGCTGCCTTCTTTTCCATGGACTCCCATGCATAATTCAACAAGACAATGCAAAATCACATTCTGCACACATTACAAAATGACTGCAGAAGAAAAGGATACAGGTACTTGACTGGCCTGTCTGCAGTCCTGACCTGTCTACATAAGATAATGTGTGTACAGTTGCCCACTTTAAGACTTGTTTGCAGGAAGAATGAGATAAAATTATACACTTCGTCACTTGGTGTCTTCAGTCCCTAAACGTCTTTTAAGTGTTGTGAAAACAATTAGCAACATTACAGTGCTAAATGCTTTACTGTTACAACTTTTTTTTTTTAATTTGTTGCAAGAACAAAAATTGGAATAGGTGTTTATTTTGGAGGGAAAAAAACAAAAAAATCATGAGGAACACATTACAAAATGTTTGTTGTATTGTCTGCAATGAAATCCAAGTCAAAGTAAATTTAAAAATAACTACTTTATATTTTAATTTGCATTTTCCATACTGTCTCAACTTACTTGTCTTTGGAGTTGTAGGTTAATTATGCAGGTTAGGGTAATTAGGCAAGTAATTGCGTAACAGTGGTTTGTTCTGTAGACAATTGAAAAAAATACTGCTTAACGGGACTAATAATTCATTCATTCATTCACTTTCGGCTTAGTCCCTTTATTAACCAGGGGTTGCGCCACAGCAGAGAGAGAGAGAGAGAGAGAGAGATTTAATTTTATTGCCATTTCAGCTTCTATGGCTATGTCATGGCAAAAAGAAAATAGATCAAGTAAAAATATTCTAACAATTAAAAGTCATCAACAGCAATAAATAATGTACAAGGTAAAATATATAAATAATAATAATAATGATAATATATAAAATAAAAATCTAAAACAGTTTAAGATTTCCTTTTGATAAAAATTCTACAACTTTAGATGGATTCACGTTTAAAAATATTTCCTTTGAAGTCTCTCCAGATAAATATTGTTTTCTGATAACATTAAAATGGGGCATTCCACAAGAATATGTTTAACTGTTTGGTTTCTGTTGCAATAAAGGCATTTTGGTGGTTCTTCTCCTTTGAGTAAATGTTCATGTGTGAGTCTCGTGTGTCTAATGCGGCATCTTCTATACACAATCTCATCGTGTCTTGACTTAAAAAATAAATTCGATTTTTTTCCTATTTCAGGTTGAATTTCAAAAAGTTTATTTTCTGGGCACTGATCCCATTCTGATTGCCATTTGTTGAGAATATATCCTTTTATTAGTGGCTTAAGATCCGAAGGTGGGATTTTGCACTCCATCAGTTTTCCTGTTAGGGCTGTTTTGGCGGCTTTGTCAGCTTGTTCATTCCCAAGTAGTCCAGTATGTCCTGGGATCCAGCAGAAGACTATATTATAAAACTTTCTCTATAATTCATTCACTTTGATAAAAATGTCAATAATAATGGGATGCTCCAGTTTAAAAGAATTTAATGTCTGTAGACAAGATTTAGAATCAGAAAAAATAATAAAATTGTGTCCTTCTGCATTTTCAATGTGTTCCAGCGCTAAAAAGAGTGCCATTGCTTCAGCTGTAAAGATTGAGCTTTGATCAGGAATGCGAATGCCGTGGTGTGATTGACCCATTACGATTGCTGCAGAAACATGACCGTCCTTTTTTGATCCATCTTTGTATATTGGATTATGGGTAGGATAAAAATGTCTTATGTCAGCAACTGCTTGTTGATATGTATGTGGGAATGTATCAGCCTTCTTATGCTTGCTTAGATCCAGATTTACTTGCAACTTATTTAATCTCCATGGTGGGACCGGGCAAATGAGAGTCTGGTGGATGGAATCAAGATTTACATTTAGGTTTTTTATGTGTGTTCTGATCCGCACACCGAATGGTTGAATATAGCTGGGTCTTTCCTCATACAAATCCAAATATTGAGGTTGAAAGATTGGTTTGAAAGCTGGGTTGTGTTGATTTGTCTTTATTTTTAATGCATACTGGAGAGATAATTCCAAGCGTCTAATATAAAGAGGTGGTTCATTTGCTTCAGTGTATAGGCTTTGAGCAGGTGAAGTTCTGAAAGCTCCAAGAGCTAGTCTAAGTCCTTGGTGGTGTACAGGATCCAGCATTTGTAAATAAGATTTTCTAGCGGAGCGCCACAGCAGAAAGAATCACCAACTTTTTACACAGCGCATGCACTAACAGCTGTAACCCAGTACTGGGAAACATCCATACACTCTCATTCACACACATACACTACGGACAATTCACCTATACCACATGTCTTTAAACTTGTGAGGACAACCAGAGCACCCGGAGGAAACCCACGCCAACATGGGGAGAACATCCAAACTCCACACAGAAAAGCCAACTGACACGGGTGAGGCTTAAACCAGCGACCTTCCTGCTGTGAGGCGATATCGCTACCCACTGCGCTGCCCGGGGGTAACAAAATTGAAATTACAATTTTTTTTAAACTGCTTTTATTCTAGCCGAAAAAAATAAATAAATAAGACTGTCTCCAAGAGAAAACGATATTATCGAAAATACTGTGAAAAATGTCTTGCACTGTTAAACATCATTTAGGAAATATTTGAAAAAGAAAACCAAAATCACAGGAGGGTGAATAATTTTGACTTGAACTCCATACGCTGAGCACTGAAACTTTTCAAGATATTTCAATAACCATCCTCTCCCTCCTCCATTACTCAATGACCTGCACAACCACACACCACGGTTGAAGTGACCAAACAACTCTGTGTTTTGCAACATGAGCATTGCCAAATATTTGACCAACCTTTGAACTAAATGAAGGGGGGGGGGGGGGGGGGGAGAAAACATGACCTGAAGCAAAAATGTGTTTCCTCTTTCTGAAGAAAACACACGCAATGATGGCTGATTCCCTGCAGTGTGCTCGAGCTGTAACTAACAGTACCTGAGGAACATTGCTGGTCACCCAGTCGGCATTGGGAAAGATCTCGTCCCACATGATAAGGCATCTGGCCAGCGTCTGTACAGAGAACAAAGCGAGAGATCAACATTTCACACTGAATTGCGAAAAAGGAAATGTTTGTACATCACTTTCTTTAGAAGCGTTGCTGTTTATAGGCTCTGTTCCAAATCCTAGTGAACTGCATAGTCTATATTAGTGATGGGAAGTTCGAATCATTTTACTGACTCGGATCTTTGAGTCTTGTTTATCGAAATGAACAAATCTTTTTTCGAGTCATTTCGATAATTTGGTTTAATTTGCAAAAATATTATTAAAATGTTACAAATTGCTTCCAAACACATCTACAACTAGCCCAAAAGGTTGATCACACGACAAATAAGTCATAAGTAGAATACTATAAGAAGGAGAAAATAATAATTCAGTGTTTACCTGCTCTTTTGTCTATAAAGATATTGTTATCTCTTTGCTCAGCTCACCTCTTCATGTCTTCAAATGTCAGTGGTTCGTTCACGTTAAACTGACAGTCACATATAATCTTAACCAATGTACACAGTCTGAGCCGATAGGAGCCATGATAATTAGTTCACCTTTCAAGTCTTCTGGTTCTTGAGTCGTTCGTTCATCACGTGACAGAATGACTAAAACCCGAGGACTAGAGATGAACTGATCAATTATTTTTCCGGCTCTAAACGCATATTATTGGCCCGAGAGGAACGAATTACTCAAATCTGATATAGGACTCGAGAGATGAACAGTTTAATTCTTTTTCCAGCTCTAAACGCATATGATTGGCCCGTGAGGAACGAATGACTCAAACTCGATACAGGACTCGAAAAACAAACGGTTCAATTCTTTTTCCGGCTCTAAACTCATATGATTGGCGTGTGATGAACAAATGACTCGAAAGAGGACTCGTAAGATGAATGGATCAATTCTTTTTCCGACTCTAAACGCATATGATTGGCTTCTGCCTTTCCGCGATGAATGATTCAAAAGTCTTAAAAGGAACGATACCACCTGCACAAATGTGCGCACGCGCGGATGAACAAATCACTCCCTGAGAGGACTCGTAGTTCCCTAATCACATTGAAGATTTGTTCATAATGAATGAATCGTTCATAAACGACCCATCACTAGTCTATATACCAGTTTCCTTGTAAGGATAAATTTTTGAATAAAAAAATTGCAAATAGATACTCTAGATACTAAAGAGCCTTTGATTATGAACAAGATTTGACGAGAAACTGAAGTATGCGATGACAAAAAAAAATCATTCATTCATTTAGGCGGAAGTGATGCTTTGAATGTTGATATCTCCCGAATGTAAATTGTCACTCGCTTGAAGCAGCACTAGCTAAATATCCTTAAGGCTAACACACTGATACTAAGGCTGTACTCACACTATGTACAGTTGCCTCGAACCAGTTACAGTTTCCCCCGACGGCTCGCACTCACATACAATCGGGCCTGGGCACGCTTACGTCATCGATGCTGCGCTGTTCAGTGAGCGCTCTCGCTCAGCACAGTGGAGATTTCTCTAGTTATATCCCTTCAGTCGTTTGTTATGCAGTGACATGCAGTCAAATATTTCGCCAAACAGTCCTTAGGGATGCGGTGACACACAGTCAGATATTTCGCCGAACAGATCCGCCCCTTTTGGCGCTCATAAACAATCATAAAGCCCTCGTGCTGCAGGAATGAGGAGGTCTGCTGAAGGTGCAGCTGTCGTGCAGTGAGGGGTTTGCGTCTTTAATAAACTACGACAGTTTGCGTTCACTGAACAGTAAGTTTCGCTTTCAGTTTCGGGCTTAGGCGTGTTTTGCACTCACACTACAAGCGTACCGCGCCAAAGCCCAAGTGAACCGCGCTCAGGCACACCTCTTCCAACCGGGCCAGGGCCGGCCAAGTGAACCGTGCTTGAGCCCGATTCGGCGCACTCACATTTCTCAAACGATCCAGGAAACGGGCCTGGGCACAGTATGGATAGCATAGTGCGAGTAGGCCCTTACAAGTAAAATACTTTATTTTAAATTCATGGGACCTTTAAAAGATCCCCTTTAAAAGCTCAGTGGGGCCTATTGCTCAAATATGCACATAAAAACGGATTTACAATGACTCAGGTTTGACAAATTTAGGTGCTATTGTGCATTTTGTGCAATTCAGCGATCAGTGAACTGACTACTGAACTAGGGAGCCGATTGAGACGCACCCATAGTCTGCTGGTCAAAAAAACAACCTGAAAAGGAAGTGATGTCCATTAACACACACAGCAGGGTGGAAAATGACCCCATATCTGACCTTAAAAGTCATCGTAAAACATGAGAAGAGTTGGTAAAAGTCATGACATGAGGTGTAAATGTGCAGGAGCCCATGAGCCCAGAGGCCAGAATGAGAAGCTGTAGTGTTTTCTCACCCTCAGCAGCAGGAACTCAGGCTTGATGAAGTCCAGCAGGAACATGGTGTCTGGGGCTTTCAGCCAATCAGCAACGGACCTGCAGGAGGCCGGAGAAACAGGTGTGAATGCAAAAGAGCAGAGCAAGCCGGATGAAGCCCGCTTTCATCTCACACTGCTGAATATGTGGAATAAGTGGCCTTTTCATACACAAAAAAGAGGCTTTCGGCATTCACAGTGTAATGTTTTTTGACTTTAAAGGTGAAGTGTGCGATTAAAAATATTAAAAATAATAATGCTCAGCTTTTTAGGTAAGCTTAATTGATTTAGAATTGAATTTTTTTTGAAGAGTTTAACACTGAGATTATTTTTAAAAATAGCTCAGTATTTTATCTGAAATGAGTGAATGATAAAACAAATCAAACTCACCTATTATTTGTTTTGAGGTAAATCATGGCCAGAGCAAGTGTAGCCCCAGGACAAGTCACGTCTACATTGATGGTGTCACCTTCCTATTAAAAACACAAACAGTTCATCTGTTTAGCCTTTTCACCAATACTAGATAATGAAAGGTATGTTCAGCAAACTATTATTCTTCTTACTGATATTGAGCCGATTAATCAAATATATGTACAATTTAAATGAATTTAAATTTCTGTAGATGGTATTTGTTATGATGTAATATTTTGTTACTGGAAACAGTCGATCATCTGTGTTTATATATCAAATCAACCTCTTTTTTTATGTTTTTACAGCAAACAATTTCATGAGCTCAAAAAAATCTCATTATTTGTCATTTTAAATCTTTATTATTTTAATTAGGATTTTTATTAGTTCTGTTTTGGTAACTATTTATATTGTGTATAGACCAGTAGACCTTCTTTTCGGCGTAGTCCCTTAATGTTGTTATATTTTGATATAAATATATATGTCACGCTGAATAATAATGGCTTATAATTTCACCAATATTTTGCCATTTTAATCACCAAAAGTATTTGTACTATTAAAGCACCCTACTTAAAACACCCTACTTGCAAAATTTGTTAGTAATAATAATAATAATAATAATAATATAAAATAATATGAAAAAATAAAATAATAGTAATAATATTAAAAAATAATATTATTTAAGAAATAAAATATTCACAACAATAATAATACCAAACGCACTAGACACCCTACCTGCAATAAACATGTATTTGATAATAATAGCAACAATAATATTAATAAAAAAATAATAATAGTAATTATACAAATGAAAATAATGATAATAATATTAAATATAAAATTATTAAAACGTAATAAATATAATAATAAATAAAATAATAGTAACAATATTTAAAAATAAGATTTAAAAAATTAACAACAACAACAACAATAATAAATACATTATCGACACCCTACTAAAAAATTTATATGTATTTGATAATAATATTAAATATTATTAATACTAAAATTATTACGCCTTCCACTGCCCCTCTTCCAAACGGTTGGTCATGTTTTTACTGTTTTAAATAATGACTGTTAAAGTCCTTAAAAAAACGACTGTTTAAAATACTAGCTTACACACACAGCATTGCTGGTTTACAAAAAAAATAAAAAAAATCAAGCAAGCATCCTGTTGCATTACTACAACACTTGATTTTGGTTTTATTGCAAAAAAACAGGGAAACATGTTAATGAGAATATTTTATCTTAATATTAAAATATTCTAATTAAATTGGTCTTACAGTTTATATTTTCAGGTTTTTCATAGTAACAGACATATCAACCATTTGGTAGAGGCTGAAATTTCAGAAATTATGAGATGTGTTGAAAAAAATGCATTGAGTCTTTTAACTTTAAAAGAAATTAAGAGATAAGAAATGCAATCCATACATTTTTTTTCTTGGTGGGGTAGTTAAAGTGATAAAATATTAAATAATAATAATAATAATAATAAAAATGAACCGAATAATAGTTATACAGAAAATAATAATTATAAAATAATAATGATACTAAGTGCAATTATATTCAATAATACTATTAACAACATTATCAATTATAATAATAAAAATTAATGAAATTGTATAATTGGAAATTATATTAAACAAAATAATAATAATAATAATAATAATAATAATAAACATTTATTATTATTATTATTATTATTTATTATTATTATTATTATTATTATTATTATTATTAAGAAATGCAATCCAAATAAAAAAAAATTTGGTGGGGTAGTTAAAGTGATGAAATATTAAATAATAATAATATTAATTAAATAAAATAATAGTTACAGAGAATATAATAATATTTATTATTATTAAAATTATTATTATTATAGTTTAAATTATATTCAATAATAATAACAATATTAATAATATTAATAATAATAATAAATACAATTATATTAATTGAAATTATATTAAACAAAATAATAATAATAATAATAATAATAATACAAATAAAATTAATACATTTATAATTATTATTACTGTTATTATTACAAGAGTATTCAATGTATTTTTAATTTAGAAAATTTGTTTGATAAAGACCCCAAAATGGGGCATCTTTCATGTACTGTAGCTATTTCTGAAACAAAATATGGTCATTTACCGATGCCACATATTTCTTCAGAAGCATAACTTGGTTTACTCTTACGAGAAATTAAACTGTAAAACAAACCACATGCGAGCCGTGGCATGACTATGAAAGAGAGAGAGAGAGAGATATTTATAAATGCCACAAACTAAGAGGTAAAGAGTAAACAGATCTGTATTAAGTTTTTTAAAAAATATATATATATGCATGTATTCTATTGCTTTATGTATACTGTATATATTCCTTTCCATTTTATTATATATTATTATTGTTTTCATTAATGTTGCTATTACTACTATTTTTATATTGGCTTTTTTACCCTCCTCTGAACACTTTGGTAATATGCACCATTGTATGTCATGCCAATAAAGTGAATTTAATCGACTAGAGAGAGCTTTAGATGAACGTCAGTATTAGCGGACTCCACCTTGATCTGATAGCTGGGAGATTTGTGTTTCTCTCTGTTGATGCCAGCATGAGTGCGGCGATGACCTCCCACCATGTACTGATAGAGCTGCTCGGGCACGTTCAGGTCACTCATCCCGATCAGGTTACTGCCGTGCTGAAGAGAAAAACAGGAGAAAACGCAGACTCAGCATGGAGAAAACATTACTTACAGATTCTCACAGATGAACACTATTCCTGATAAATACTACTTTACAAATAACCATATACACTGCAAAAAAAACATAAAAAAACGAGTCTCGTTTCTACTCCAAATATCTAAAAACTCCTCAAAAATCAAGAAGCATTTTTTTCCAGGAAGAGTAAAATAAATGAAAAGATTTGATGTAAAAGCCGCTAAACGCCACTTCCACTAAAAATGAGCTAATGGCATTGAGTGAAAGCTTTAGGCACATAGTACACTATCAACAAATAGATTTGCTTCAAATCATCTAAAATCGCAGCGTCAGCGCATTCAGAAATAACAGTTTGTTGGCAAAAGCTGCTAAACGCCACTTGCCTTTGACAGCAAAAGCTGCTATATCCCGAGAACCAATCAGAAGGCGTGAATCGAATCACGTTTTCAACGTAGCAGCGCACTGATACGCCGGCTTTTAAAAGGAGACCAGTTTACTCCGCTTACAATTTCGATTTTAAAAGACGGAGTTTGATGAACTGGATGTGCCTGCCTGACTGTCAGTGGATGGCAAACGAAAACATCCCCTCATCTCAAAACTCTGTGTACTATAAGAAAAAGAAAACACACTGTACAGTCGGAGGTGTTGCATGCATTCATAACATTTGTTTGCACAGCTACGCTACTTTGAGTGAGTTAAATAATAATAATAATAATAAAAATGAACCAAATAATAGTTATACAGAAAAAAATAATTATAAAATAATAATGATACTAAGTGCAATTATATTCAATAATAATATTAACAACATTATCAATTATAATAATAAAAATTAATAAAATTATATAATTGGAAATTATATTAAACAAAATAATAATAATAATAATAATAATAATAATAATAATAAACATTTATTATTATTTATTATTATTATTATTGTTATTATTATTATTATTATTGTTGTTATTATTATTATTATTATTATTATTATTAAGAAATGCAATCCAAATAAAAAAAATTTGGAAATCAAAAATCGAATCACGTTTTCAACATAGCAGCGAACTGATACGCCGGCTTTTAAAAGGAGACCAGTTTACTCCGCTTACAATTTCGATTTTAAAAGACGGAGTTTGATGAACTGGATGAGCCTGCCTGACTGTCAGTGGATGGCAAACGAAAACATCCCCTCACCTCAAAACTCTGTGCACTATAAGAAAAAGAAAACACACTGTACAGTCGGAGGTGTTGCATGCATTCATAGCGTTTGTTTGCACAGCTACGCTACTTTGAGTGAGTCCGATTTACTATACATTAAACGGCAACTGTGTTTCACGAAAGACAGAGATAAGACGTCTTTCTTTTATCCCACGTGGATGCTATGAGGATAAACAAGAGACCAAGACCTTGAGTATGGTGAGAATGAATGAATGACAGCTTCTAAAATTGTCTGAGAGGCATCCCCTTTTGCCCAGTAGGCCTACCTTGTGTTTTATTTGCTAATTTAAGCTATTTTTAAAAGATGAATTTAATGTATAAAACTATACATAATATTTATTACTTCATACTACCTGTACGTCTGATAAGCTTTTTATATTAATGGACAACGCACAGATATTGATGTTTCACAATGTTTTTACACTACATTATTTTAATCTACCAAGCTCAGCTTACAATGTTTACAATGTTCTACTTACATTAAATCTAAATCCCAAATATCAGAAATGACAACAGATTGTTGAGATTTAATTAATGTCAGTTATAATGTTAAAGATTAATGCACTTACTTCACAGATTTCATTCCTTTATTTTTCTTCTGCTTTTTCCCCGGTTTATCAAGCTGCCACTTACTTGACAGATTTAGATATTTTTAATTTTAGGTGTTTTATGTTTAGTAAAATCATTTCAAATTGAATCGTTAGTTAATTTTAACTAATTACACTGTCTTGTCTCAAGAGGTGGATTTAGAGGTTTACAATATTGTAAAAATAAATTAATAACAACAACAACAATAATGAATACATTATCGACACCCTACAAAAAAATGTATATGTATTTGATAATATTATTAAATATTATTAATACTAATATTATTACGCCTTCCGCTGCCCCTCTTCCAAACGGTTGGTCATGTTTTTACTGTTTTAAATAATGACTGTTAAAGTCCTTAAAAAAACGACTGTTTAAAATAATAGCTTACACACACAGCATTGCTGGTTTACAAAAAAATTTTTAAAAACCAAGCAAGCATCCTGTTGCACTACTACAACAATTGATTTTGGTTTTATTGCAAAAAAACAGGGAAACATATGTTAATGAGAATATTTTATCTTAATATTAAAATATTCTAATTAAATTGGTCTTACAGTTCATATTTTCGGATTTTTCATAGTAACTGAATTATCAACCATTTGGTAGAGGCTGATATTTCAGAAATTATGAGATGTGTTGAAAAATGCATTGAGTGTTTTAACTTTAAGAGACATTAAGAGATAAGAAATGCAATCCATACTTTTTTTTTTTTTTGGTGGGGTAGTTAAAGTGATAAAATATTAAATAATAATAATAATAATTATCTTTAGTTAATTTTAACTAACTACACTGTCTTGTCTCAATAGGTGGATTTAGAGGTTTTTGCAAAAAAAAGCACAAGTGGATGTAGCTGGTTGACGCAAAAGAAAATTTACCAAAGAAAACCAAAGAATTGGCTAAAGTAACACTTAAAAAAATAATAATAATAATAATAATATATATATATATATATATATATATATATATATATATATACACACACACTAGCTAATAACCGTATCATTACATATAAAATGAAACTTCTGAACCTAATCAGAGGAGCCTGATAGAAAATGCTCATTTACAAGAAAAGAGGTCTGATGAATTTGGAGGGTTTTGCATCTGAACTCTTCAAATATTCCCTTCTTTTCAGAAATAATGAGCCAAAAATGAAGTGAGTTTCTTCTGCTTTTATTATTATAATTTCTTATAATTTATTTGTTTTCTATTCTCTTGTTCTTTTTGCAAAAGTATAAAAGAAAATATGGAAACTCTTATGCTAGTTCAAGCATGTTTGTACTGTACTCCACTAAATAAAATTTAAGTGAGATATTCCTTGAAGCAAGATAAACCATCCGACAAAATAATCTTGTTTTCACTTTAAAATTGAAAAACTTTAAAAACTTTTGATCTTACCTCATTGGCAGATTATTTAGCTTGTTTTAAGGAAAAAAATCCCTTAATTTTGACTTATTATTTATAAAAAACAAAACTAAATGTTCTGCTTGTCTAGTAAATGTTAGTTGATATAATAATGTCTAAACTGTTTAGACTAGAAACAAGACAAAATCTTTAACAAAGAAAAGCATCTTGTGCGTCTAGTATTGCTAAATACTATTATTAATTATTCATATTGTGAACCAACTTTTATTGTTGTTTTCATTATCAACAATATATAAATGATTAGCTCTCCTGTGAAATTTGACATCTGCTGTTTAACGAAAATATGTTTTTTTAAAAAACCATAATAGTTTTAATAACCCATTTCTAATAACTAATTTATTTTGATCTTGCCATGATTTCAGTACATAATATTTTACAAGGTACTAGTATTCAGCTTAAAGAGACATTTAACGGATATTTAGGATAACAAGGCAAGTTGTTGAGCAACAGTGATTTGATTTTACTTTTTTTTTTTTTTACATATTTATTAATATATAATTTATTCCAGTCAAACTAAAAGAAATAAGACCTTCAGGAGAAGACAAATATAATAGGACAAACTGTAAATAAATGCCCTTGCTCTGTAAGGCCGTACTCACACTAGGTACAGTTGCCTTGAACCAGGCCAAAGCATGCTTGACCCCCTCCCGTCTCCCCCGACGGCCTGCACTCACAACATAAACGGGCCTCGGCACGCTTACGTCATCGCTGCTGCTCTGTTCAGTGAGAAGCGCTCTCTCACTCAGCAGCACAGTGGAGATTTCTCTAGCTATATCGTGTCAGTTGTTTGTTATTTAGTGACATGCAGTCAAATATTTCACCAAACAGTCCTTAGGGATGCGGTGACATGCAGTCAGATATTTCGCCGAACAGATCCGCCACTTTTGGCGCTCATAAACAATCATAAAGCTCTCGTGCTGCAGGAATGAGGAGGTCTGCTGAAGCTGTGCAGCTGTCGTGCAGTGAGGAGTTCTCGTCTTTAATAAACTACGGCAGTTTGCGATCACTGAACAGTAAGAATGATTAATAAATCCATATGTAACAGTCCCTTAAAAGTCACGTCTCGCTTTCAGTTTCGGGCTTTGGCGCGTTTTGCACTCACACTACAAACGTACTGCGCCAAAGCCCAAGTAAACTGTGTTTGAGCCCGATTCAGCGCACGCACACTTCTCAAACGATCCAGGAAACGGGCCTGGGCACTGTACGAATGGCATAGTGCGAGTAGGCCCTAAAACAACACTTGAGAAATATTTGAAAAACGTCAGTATTTTCATCAAATGATCATTGATATAAAGATCATTGGCATCATTAGCAAACATCAGGATCTTTTGAGAAAGCACTTCAGAAAGACACTGACCCCGAGGCAGACCATGCCGAGTGCCAGTCCTGCAGCTAGAGAATATGACTCTCTGTCCGTGCAGTATTCCATCTCTGGACCCGGCGGACGACCTGGGGAAACACACAACTGTTACAGAAACACAAAGATGAAAGAAAAGCTTATTTGCTCCAACATTATGTTAAAGCGTCAGTTCACCTAAATTAAAGATTCTGTCATTTACTCTTTTATGTCTGCATTGACATTGGTAGCAATTGACTTCCACACTATATCCTAATAAGGATCTCAATAGAAAATGATTCCTAAATTCTTCAAAATATTTTATTTTGTGTTTATTAGAAAAAAGAAGAATCTCATGAAGGTCGGAAACCACAGTTTTTTTTTTTTTTTTGAGTGAACTAGCAATTTAAACCACCAATAAACCTACCCATATCAACAAATCAACCCATAACTTTACCCCTATCCCACCTCAAAAGAACTGTGTTATTGCAATACAAAATTAACAAATGACAAAAATTTTATTCTATGCATTCACATCGCCGCTGGCAAGAGTCTCGAAATTTGGTCTTGCCTCCCTGCTGACAACACTGTCAATCGTCACAGCTCCACTGGTGACAGCATCAAGATTCACTACCTTAATCTCTTATTTGAAGGGTTGCAGCATATCAGCAAATCAGTTATTGTATATTTATGCATAAAAACATGTTTCTAGAGGGAAAATGTTGCGCACCTTTAATCAAACTCATTTAACTTTTGAAGATCAAGTTGTTGCGTGTGGTGTGGCTTTGCTCCACTTATTCAATATCTGCCCATATGTCTCAAATATTCTGAAGCAGCAATACTGTTTTGTACTGTCGTTATAGTTAGCATAAGCATGGTTTCCGCTACATGCATTGGTCCGTGATGGGGCGCCACACCAAAATTCATCCCGCCACGGCTGCATTACAGCTTCTCATTCAAAACATTCAGTCGTTTTTTTGTTTTTTTTTAATAGCGGGTTATAATCGCAACTAAACGTATTAAAAGGTAAGTGAATTCTAACAGCGCAAACTTTTCTGTAACCGTAGTAGTGCTGTGCGTTTTTTGTTTAACCCTTTAGGTGACTAACTGACTGACTGACTGACGCCACAGCTGAAAAAAAAAAAATCCTAGAGTAAACACTGATGAGATTCCCGCTTTTTTTCAATATTTAACATTAATGCAAATAACAAACAGGGACACATAAATAATTGGAAATCCGACGACTGCAATAATCAAACCCTTGGGAACAACTGTGGTCAGAAAAAAGATCATAGGACTGTGTTCTCTGGAAGCATCTCAATTGGTGAACTTCTACATTTCGATTGGCTGACTGTGAACCGCATCACAGCTCATTACCATAGAGCTAACTCGAGTTAAACTCTCGACGCCGACATGCTGGTAATGACTTCCGGCTACTTTGATGCTCTCGTTGGCGGGGGTGTGAATGCACAGTTGGCGTTAGAGTAGGCGGCCAGTCTTCATTGATTGCACATTCCAGCAGTAAGAGCGGAGTGTGAAGATTTAAATAGGAGAATAATAACACAGTTTTGCTTAATATATTGCAATGCACACAACAATATGGGTGACATATCAGAGTTTAAAAGAGGACAATTGGTTGGTGCATATCTCGCTTGCTCATCTGTGGCCAAGACAGCATGTCTTTGTGATGCATCAAGAGCTGCAGTATCCAGAGAAATATCAGCAAACCACCAAGAAGAACCACCACATTAAACAGGAGTAATTGTGGACTGTGCATAAAGACACACACACACACACACACACACACACACACACACACAAACACAAACACAAACACACAAACACAAACACACTGACCGATCTCTGCCAGCAGCACCTCTGCGTTGTGCCGGTGTCCGGTGCCCTGATAGACCAGGCCGATGCCGACCACAGCAGCCACCTGCACACTGTGTGGGACGTCCAGCTCGGTGGAGGTCGGCGGCAGCAGTGCAGGGATGTGGATGCTCAGCAGACGAGTGATGGACATGTCCATGGTGCCCAGTTTAGCAGCAGAAACACCCAAAAGCAGCCCGATACTCGTCATTTCATGACCCTTAGAAAGAGGAGAAGATATATGTATAAGAGATGCACGGTATGAAAATTTATTTCAGATAAATGATAATTAAGTTCTTCTCATGCCCGATACTGATAACTGATGCTAATATTTAGATCAACTTTATATTATAATCTGAATCTAATCTGCAGTTATTTTTGGACACAAAAATCTCAAAGCCTCATATCCTCAATCCTCAACGCAAACATCAGGGGTCCGTTCTTCGTACCTCAATTAAATAATCTAAGATGATTTGGCAGTTCCTGGATCTGTTAATCTTGATAACTGATCTCATGCTAATTTGGTTCTTCAAACAAGTTCGCGAATCAGATTAAAATGTCTGGATAAACTGATCTGAGATCGCTGCGTGTGTTGTGAAGGACTGATCTATCGATCCATGAAATCATGATCAGCAATGCGATGATTGGCTGACGGCACAGCAGCATAGTGGCATCATCTGATTAATATTAAATCATCCATGTGAGCATAATTTCATCAAATTAGCAGTAAACGGTTTATTAAATATGACACGCAATAACTTTCTACGTTTGTTGTGAGCTGCAGGCTTTCCACTTTCATGTGTCGAGAGTATTCATCATGTATTTTAATGCATATCAGTGTATTTAGTTCTACATTTAGAGAAGATTTTCTTTATTATAGTAGCCCAGGCCTACTCAAGTTTTTTTAATCGGCGTAAGGAATAACTGTATAAATCAATTTTGCATCATAAAAGCATTTTGATATCGGTGAAGGTGTCAATCACTGGCATATTAGTGATCAAAACACGTGCTTGACTGCATAAATTATTACCTTTTTTTTTTTTTAAACTTGAATAATGTGCATGTACGCGTTTAAAAAGTTCATATCAATAAATTCTCTCTTTGAACCACCAGGTGGCATTCGTTTACTTTTATTTCGGAGAGCAGATTCGTAAGTTTTATTAATATTTATTTTTAACATACACACTGTAATAGATGTGCCAGGCATGAAAGCTTGACAGGTGTAGCAACAGTAACTAAGAAGGGCGGGGCTTAACGAAGAGTCAATTGTTTTGCATTTTATTATTTTTTTTATTAATTTATTCACTTTTTTTCCCAGTTAAAAATCTATTTTCCAATAATATTTAAAAATATATATAAACATTATTTTCCATTCATTCATTCATTCATTTTCTTGTCGCGTAGTCCCTTTATTATTCCGGGGTCGCCACAGCGGAATGAACCGCCAACTTATGAAGCAAGTTTTTACGCAGCAGATGCCCTTCCAGCTGCAACCCATCTCTAGAAAGCATCCACACACACATTCACACACACACTCATACACTATGGACAATTTAGCCTACCCAATTCACCTGTACCGCATGTTTTTGGACTGTAGGGGAAACCGGAGCACCCGGAGGAAACCCACGCAAACGCAGGGAGAACATGCAAACTCCACACAGAAACACCATCTGAGCCGGGGCTTGACCCAGCGACCTTCTTGCTGTGAGGCGACAGCACTACCTACTGCGCCACTGCTTCACCCTATTTTCCATTCATAAATAAGCAAAATATTTAGCAGGATTTGCATGCCCTTTGCTGCATAGAATTCATTAAAATAGAAGTAAAATAACATTTTAACATAAGTTATTTTTAAAAAAAGCTCCTAAATGGTTTTGCATTTTGTGATTTTTTAATTTTTTCAGTTGAATAAAAGATTATTTTCCATTCATCATTGAAGATTTCCTAAAAAATAGGGTAAAAATCTCATCTCGTGAACCCAATCTCATGTCTTGTCTCGTGGAGTAAGCGTCTCATCACACCCCTACTGAATAAGATCAAATAAAAAGTACAAACAGGGTCTGGTTTCCACAGTATTGATGCTAGGGGGTTCTGATTGGTTTCTAAGTAAAAAAAAAAAAAAAAAGACTGAAATTATACATCATGCAGGCTTACAGTGAGCACACACACACACTTGATTGATTCATTCATTAAACTCCCTCATTCATTTATTTTTTTTCGACATGTGCATGAAACAGGATGTTTTTGGAGCCGATTCTTGTAAAACGGGCAGGAGTACTACGAGACAGCCGCTATGAGAGCGGGCAGTGTAAACACCAAGACTAGCTGAACGTAGCTCGATATAGCTTATAGATTACAGATACGCTCGGCGACCACAGAAACTATCAACAAAGCCTGGCCTGACTGGAAATGAGAGATCAGCACACGTTACTGGCCCTGTGAACTGTCAGAATGAAACTCAGCTCTACGTTTGCCTTTCATGTGAGAAAAACAACAGGATGAGAGCAAAAACCCCAGAAAACATGCAAACCCGAATGCTCCAATGCTAAAAATGGCGAGATAAGAGATTGGGGAAGAGGTCTTTGGCATTTAGGATGTCCTCAATGAACATTTCAGGGGAATTAATTACAAATAAAGAAAGAACTACTGACTTATTGGAGTCTACACGCAAGACTATTTCATCATGGGGTGTCTGATTTTAATTAACGCAACAATTTGTAATATTGTGTTGGATTGCATTGGAAGCCATTATGATAAATTGGTCTCGTTTTGTTCCTCTGTAATTAACGTCTGCCTACAACCTCCTGATTTCCTTCTAGATGTCTATTATAGATAAGCAGGTAGTCTCGGATGATTCGTTCTGTTCGCTACACGTGAATGTGTGAATTCGTCATGTGTTGTATGGCGTTTGATATCAGAGCCATCTTTGGTGAACATCTGCTGATGAGATTTTTGTGTTTTGCTTAAATTAATATGCTTAAATATGTTTTTTTAATTGCTATAATAAGACACAAATGTAGATACTAATCTAAGAAGTTTTAATCAGTATGCAAATTATTTACGGTACAAATTCATTTAAGGTGCCCTATAATGAAAATCTGGGTATACCGAGGCATAGTAGAATAATAACAGATCAGTATATGGAAATGGGCATACTGTGAGCCTCAGACACCACTGTTTCCTTTTTCTCATGTAAATTACACAAGTGGAAAACCACGGTGGACAACAGGCCAATCAGAAGACAAAACAAATTGTGATGAGATTCATGGGCCATTCCCTCTGCATTTGCATGTTTGGCCACTTTAGGTCATTAATCCGGACCTGTTGAGCACCCACCATCAAGAGAAGAGGACTCATATCTAGCTCTGAGACCATAAAAAATCTCTGAGGTCATTAATATGTACGCCTAATGCTGTGTTCACACCAGAAGCGGAACGCGCGGATAAATCGCACAATTCGCGCGTAAATAGGCGCGTAAACATTTGAGGTTACTCGCTTCATTCGCGCGCCAAACCCTGCTTCATTCGCGCGTCAAACCCCTCCCCGAATGCAGATTCGCGTGAAGGGCAGGGCTTCTGTCTGCCCAGTGACTCTAGCTTCATTGCTAAAGTGCTAACATGGATTTTATGAAGAAAATAACAGTGTTTATGTGCTTTATGAAGGATGATAAACAGCGTCGATACGTTTAGGGTCGTATCTGAGTCCACTACATCCTTTCAAAGGTGCATCCAGCTCTTTAAGCTTATAGACTCCTCCAGAAACTGAAGCTGGCTGATGGAGGTTTTCAGCGGTGCTTCTGACTGAGCCCAGCCCAGTTTGATGAACTTCTTGTCGGTGTCTGCTGGGGGATTTCCCCTGGGACACAGACAACAGGCGATACGTCACAATCACGCCCCCACAAGAGCAAGCTCCTGATTGGTTAACGCGGCGCGAATGTCCACTGAAGTTCAGATTTTTGAACTCGAGTGATTCGCGCGAAACGCACATTAAGCGTGTCAAACGCGCAAAACGCTCAATTCGCGCCACGCCATTCGCGCCGCAGGATGTCTATTCACGCGTTTGCATTGACTTAACATGTAAATTACTCGCGCTTGACGCGCGTTCCGTGTCTGGTGTGAACGCAGCATTAGGCTGCGTTTGAGAAGCCAGATGTTTTTTAGTGGGACAACAGTGATAGCTATCCTCCCTTAGTTATTTTACTTGTGCATTTCACTTACTATGCATGTATGTGAACTGAACTACCCTGATCCAGTTACTATGACCATTATTGTGAAGCTGCTTTGACACAATCTACATTGTAAAAGCGCTATACAAATAAAGCTGAACTGAATTGAATGCATGTGGGACTTTTATTTTGAAAATGCGAGCCCCAAATTGTTTAATGTGCAACGATAGCACAAGGCATGTTTCAAACCCACCTCGGGATGCAAAATGCAAGATTACACATTTCTTAATCTCCACTCTGAAGAGGCATAAGGGATGTTTAGTTAACATCTGTTGGTCATTTATAATGTTTACACATGTGGACTGCTGAATCGTATCAAACCACTCAGCTCAACTGTCATCTGTTCATGCAGAGGTTGATTTTAATTTTTGGCGGTGTTTTCATTGACTAGCTATTAAATACAACCAGATACATCTCTATCACTCTCTTTAGTCACATTTAATTATAATGTAGCATTTATTCACAAAAGATATGGTGAGCAAAATAGGCTGAAGTTACTCAGATTGGGTTTATATTGGTCTGGGTTCAGCATACATCAGGCTTTAAATATGGTCAATTGTGGACCTTCTGTCGGCACCAATAGCCTAGTGGTACTGTGCACTGTGCGACCCGAGTTCGATTCCCAACTCGAGGTCCTTTGCCGATCTCTCCCATCCCAATGCTTTCCTGTCTGATATCTCTACTGTCCTGTCATTATAAAGTAGAAATAATAATAATAATTCTGATTCTAAGGGTATTTTATGGAGTAAAAAAAAAACTTATAAACCCATTTATGAAGATTTTTCTTTTACTTGCCAAAGCCATAAACCTACTATGTTTTCAGAGAACAATTTAACTTATTAAACCAATGCGGCATATGTCGCCTTTAAGAACTGTTCACCTAGTGTTTGCTAACAAACAGCAGATAAAGTAGAACAGTTTTACATGTTAAAATGACCATTTCAATGGGTCAACTAGGGTTTTTTGTTTATATTTGCACTGTGGCCAAACTTGCTTTATTAATTGAAATAACATTGAAATAAACAGGGAAATTAAAGTAAGTAAAAATGAACATTGGAGGTCGAACTAAATTAAAACAGCTAAATTTTGCCTTGGCAAAATTAAAACAAAATGAATGAATGAATGAATGAATGAATGAATGAATGAATGAATGAGCGAACGAACAACAATGTAAGCTTTCCTCGTTCACTTGATGAAGTGGTATGCACTTTAACCCTTGTGTGCTGTTGGGAATGTTTCCATCCACTCTGAGCTGATTTTGAGTCTTAATTTGGCCACAACATTCTCTGTGTTTCAACAAATGGAATGAGTTTTGGTGACTAATCTTATTTTAATACATATTTTAGGAAAGCCTCTCAAATAATAACAAAAAAAAAAAAAACACTCAATACACTCTGGGCAGATGGACTACCCTTATGTTATGTTTGGGTCTGTTTTAGCCCCATTGACCTCCATTATAATCACATTTGTTGATGGTAAAGTCATGACAGCATATAACCATGCTTTCTTGATTGTTGCTGGTTTTGCTTTTGGGGAAGAGGTACAATTTGTGATTTTTACTGTTGCTCATCAGTTACAATGCAAAAAAGCTTAGATTCTGCCATCTATATGGAAAACAGTGTTTTGTGTGTGTGTGTGTGTGTGTGTGTGTGTGTGTGTGTGTCTGTGTGTGTGTGTGTGTGTGTGTGCGTGTGCGTGTGTGTGTGCGTGTGAGTGTAAAAGAGACTTTTACATACTCGATATGTCTGAGAAAATCAAAATAATCAGCTCTGCTCTCATACTATAGTAAGCATAGTAAGTGTATTTTTGCACAAAGACTATAATCTGCTGTTTTACGCCATATGAAAGCCAGTACATTTTTTGCACAGGCCTATCCAAAAGGTTAATGATGCCAACAGAAGATCAACAGTGAAAATTACATATTTTAGCTCTTTCCAACAGGACAAACCACCAACAATTGAGAATTCGTGATTATTTAATATTCAAAAATGTCATTACAATGTTAAACAATGTGGAAAAAACAGACCCAAACATAATGAAAAGGGAGTCAATTTGAACAATACACAAGTTAAACTGGCATCAAAGATTTTCTTGAGGGGACATGAGTGCGTTTCTAAAAGTGTGGAACAGAGCCATGGTCTGCAGGTGAACCTTAAACTAACCTTGGTGAGATAGTCATGGATGTTGAGAGTGGCTAGTTTGGTGAGGTGACCATTGAGGCCCAGTGCCATCAGGAAACCAGCATACTCATTGGCCAGTTCGGCACTTTTGGGTTTGTTGTAGGCGATCCAAGCGGACTCAACTTGAGAAGCAGGAGCGATTTTCAGGCCTGCCGCCACGCCGTTGTGAAAGCTGGGCCAGCTGGTCATGTTGGGTGGTACGTCGATGTTTCCACTGTTTAGGTCCACCATGGTGTTCCTGGGAGGAGCACGGCCTGGTGGGAAAAACACAATGGCAATCTCAATCGCTAGGTTCAACAGAAAATAATGTGTCTAAAGTATCTAAATGTAGGATTTGTGCATATGAGTTGCATAGGAAACACTATATGAATTACACACTTTCTGACATAAACTAAAGGATTTATTCATGAAAACATTTAGAAATAAAACTAAATGTAAAAAAAAAAAATTTAAATTAATACAATTAAAATAGTTTTAATAAAATAAATGTAAAAAAATATGTATCAAATTGTAATAATATATATGATAAAATATATTAATAAAATAAATATATAAAAAAATACAACAAGAAAAGAAAAAACAATTTTCATTAGTTTTGATTGAAAATTAGGGTTACTTTGCCAAATACTGACTTCTGAACTATGTCAGAAACCTTTCCTTTTTTATGCCGATTGTGGGCAATTAACAAAATGAAAAAATATACAATAATAAAACAAAACATTAAACTAAATAAAAACTTAAAAACTTAATACATTTAATTAAAAAAATAAATTAATTTACAAAATGAGAAATTTGTATTGTAATAAATAAAAAATATACAATTGTATTAAAAGTAATGCAAAAGATTTTTTTTAACATATTTAACATAAATAAAACAATAATAAAATGCAGTTAAATAAGAAAGTGGTGCATTTTACAGTGGGAAAGTGAAACAAATGGAGGTGTTTTAGTGCCCTTTTAGTTAGTAAATTACAGAGATAAACTAATAAACTTAATACAATTAATTAATAAAAAAATTAAAATAATGAAAATAATTGTATTAAAATAACAAAATATTAAGGGTAACGCAAAGCAAAGAAAAAAATAATATTAATAAAACATTAATAAAAATGCAGTTAAATAAGAATGGTGCATTTTACATTGGGAAAGTGAAACAAATGGTGTTTTAGTGCCGTTTAGTTAATTAACTACAGAGATAAATTAATAAACTTACAAGTAATGAATAAAATACATTTAAATAATAAAATAATTATATAAAAAAATATTAAAAGCAATGCAAAAAAAAAAAAAAAAAAAAAATATATATATATATATATATATATATATATATATATATATATATATATATATACACACACATACACAATATTAGTAAAACAATATTATTAATTATATTATATTAAAAATTAAATTATATTAAATTATTAATATACAATATTATTAAAACATTAATAATGCAGTTAAATAAGAATGGTGCATTTTACGTTGGGAAAGTGAGACAAATGAGAGTATTTTAATACCAGAGATACAGTATACAGAGATAAATCATAAAGCATCTAAAAAGCACTGCTCAGCTCCATCATGGTGTTTCTAGGAGGTGAATGTTCTGGTGGAAAAACCAAATGACAAACCCAACAAAAATAATGCATCTAAAATAAGAAAAAAGAAGATTTTACAGTGGGAAAGTGAAACATAAGGCATGTTTTAGTGCCCTTTAGTTAGTAAATTACAGAGGAAGAGGGTTACTATAAAATTACACTATGAACCATCTAGTAAAAAGAGCTGTTCTGTGCAGAGCCTTAATGTAGGATTTATGCATTTGAGTTGCATTGAAAATAAAAGAACCCACACATTTTGACAAAAGCTAAATGACTGTTTTCATTCTTTCATTGAAAATTAGGGTTACTGCGCCAAATATTGACTTCTTAACTGTCAGAAACCTTTGCTTAATAAGGCTGTTTTTGAGCAATTTGAAAATCTTTATAAACAAAACATAGACCAGACAAAATATTAAAATAAAACATTAAAATAAAATAGAGTTAACTAATTAATCAAATAAAATGTATTAATTAAATAAAATAATCTTATCAAAAGTAACACGTACAATTTTAATAAAATAAATTATTAAAAAAATTTGATTTATTAATAAAATCAAAGCAAAGAAAATAAAAAATGAATTCTTGTGTCATTAATTTACTTTTATATGCTGATTTGAAAACAGAACATTTATAAATACAACAAAAATTTCAAATAAAATACAATTAATAAAATAATAAATAAGTTAAAATACAATTTATTTAAAAATTTAAATAAATAAAATTTTATAAAATTATTTCAACCAATTAATCAAAATGAAGTTAGTTTTCCATTAAAACAAGCAAAATAATCATATTTCAAATAAAAAAAACAAGATTATTTTTCTGAAGTGAAATTACTTATTATCTTAGACTTATTTCTGAAAACAAAGCAATATTTTTACTAGTATTTTTTTTTTTTTACTTTACTTTACACTATTTTTAATGATAGTTTTACTATCATTGTATCAAAATGTTTCTTGATTTAAGAAGTTTAAGATATTTGCTAAGAAACAAGACAAAAACTCTCAGAAAGAAAACACTTTCAGCAGAGCATGAGGGCTCTTAAACTTGTAGTTTTTATTCTGGCACTGTAAAACTGTTCATTAAAGGAGCTGAAAGCATGGGTGTGCGTTTCTAAGAGTACCAGTCAGGTTGAGTTTGGGCACAGGCAGTGGTTCGGTTGGCACAGGGTGGTATGAGAAGAGAGTAAAAAGCCCTCGTCCCACTGGGAGAGACATGGTGCGCTGGCACAGCTGGAGGAGCCTGCAATAAAAAACAACAGCGGCATTCATGAACAGAAATGCACATCACTGTTTCCATACACATGTCCAATGTTTCGGTGTTGTCTGTCTTTACACACTTACGTAAAGGTTTGTTCAAAAGCACACACTCTTAAAACTGAAAAAGTTTCACAAGGGGGTTTTCACTGTGACGTCACAAGAAAAACGAGCACTTTAAAGTCAGGCTCCCATACATCTTACATTGATGTCCTTCAAGGGAATCAAGCATTAATTAAGGGGATCAAACCCCCCTTTAATTAACACCCTGTGTATGACATCACTTGAAATCTATCAATAGGAGTACTTCAGAGCTCACTTGTTCTCCTTCTCCTCAATGTACTCGTGGTCACTGATCTCCGGCAGATGTGGCACATTAACACGGACGGGTCTGGAGCTCTGGAGCAGCCGCCGCACCTCCTGCACCCTGAGATCCTGACTCCAGATGAGCGCGGTCACCTCGGGGTGAAGATCCGTCATGCCGTCCTCTTCCTCATCGGCTTCGCTGCTCACCGGCGGCTCCAGCATCACATTAAGACCCACCGTCTGCAGGAAACACAAACAAACGCAGCATTGTTCTCATCCTGCATAATTCATATAATGGAGGGGTCACTTCACATCAGAATTACTGTAATTACATGCTCCAAAACTAGATAATACCATCTTAAATGCTGTATTCAAGTCTTCAGATAGAAGCCATTTTCACTATGAAAAACACAATAATTTAGACTAAAAATAGGATTAAAATCTGCCCTAAGGTTTCTGTTTGAAATCTTGAATGATAATGAATATGTAAGTACAAACGTGCGCATTATAAAAGTCAAACTGTTCATTAGAAGCACAAACAAAACGAAAAATATTTCAAAAATTATATATTAAAAGGACCTGGGATTAGAGATCTCAGAAGATAACTGGACTAATGCTCGTCAAGTTATCAGGTCAGTTCTATTAACTCTAACCTCCAGCAGATGCAATATAAGGTAGTCCATAGCAATGACTGTAAAAAAATATGGACGACGCGACAGCCCCTTTTCCCATTGAACGCCTTGAGGGCAAAACGCCTGCTTGACGGGCACAAACTGTCGCAAAAGACTGCTGAAATTGGAGCCTTGACATGCACAGAAGGACTGTCTGATGGAGCCAGAGGAGGAGCCACGAAAATGAGCGGAGTCGAGCTTCCAACCAAACGCTTTATGTAAAATCAACCACGCCCCCCGAACTTCTCAGCATGGGTTTGCTGTCATATCAACACAAATGGATGTAATAACGTTAACAAATATGAGGGTTTTATATATTCAATCGCGCCAGCTCCAGGCCGCAGCGCATAACCTACTTGCGGCGTCGCGGGCTGATTCCGGCTCGCATGCGGCAGCGCCTGCTCGCTCGGCCGCCGCATCTGGCTCGATTGACTCGGGCTGGAATCGGGCAGTGAGTCCAGGCATCCGGAGTAGGTCCAGCAGAGGTAGTCAGTCTGAGCTCTGAGGGGCAAGTCTCCGGCTGGAATCTAGCTGGAACTGGCCCGAGTGTATTTTGCTATCTGGGTGGCTAGGCGTACGTGTATCAGCAAACTAATAAAGCCCGAAAAAACCCCTGACCTTAGCGAATAAACAGTGTTCCACCAGGATCATGTATGTCAGAAACTGTAGTTTACTGCTGAACTCATTTTGTCATGGTAAAATAACACAGAAATCGAGTAATAACACTTCAGTCTCCTGCTGAAGCTCAGACGCGCTGCTTTGAGAAACTGTCAATCATAGCTGTCAATCACGATGACACGCCCAGCATTAAATTACTGCTAAAAACAAACTGTTTACAAAAATGAGGATCTGCACCTATTTCAGCACAATAACCAATGCCTTAATCGACCAGAACCATCTTTCGGGACAGTTTATTGCAAGTGTAATTAATTTTTTTATTTGGGCTCAAGTCTCCTTCATTAACACGGAGGAGGCGGGCTTTATGACTGCAGCCAGCCCCCAGGGGGCGATCTAACGGCCTAGACCTTCACTCAAACGCAGGCTTGCGGCACACTTGGTCCATAGACTACACTATTCTCGCACTAATTTGCACTCTATATACCCCTCTGTATCGTCTCTATGTATTAAATGCAAGTCCATTGAAGGTACACAGGCTCACATATTTTGGTTCTGCCAAAATATATCAAAATCTTGGACGGAGATGTTCTCTTTTTACACTGAAGTACTAAGGATTGATTTTCCTCCTGACCCTCTTATTGCAATATTAGGCTGGGCTCCTTCCTTTGAATTCCTTTCTTTGGACACAGAACAAAATGCACTGTAAAAAAAAAATAAAAAAAAATGAGCATGTCAAATTTCGCTAAAAATGCTTTTTAAAAATCAAAAACTGCAAGGCCATAAAGGTGAACCGCATTATAGCAAGGGAACGCAGTATTGCTAAATTGTAAAACACAGCTGAAACACAAAATAAAATATAATTAAAGCTGCAAGCATTGATGAAAGGGACCTCACACCTGGGCTCACCGCCGCCCAGTGGACAATAATATTTCAGCTGATATATATAAAAAAACTAAAACTCCACGGTTTGACTGGGCTACTCTCAAAATTAGCCTTTTTACCGGAGTTCCTTGTAACATTGTTTGTTTGTTTTTTTAAATTTCCTGTCAGCTTAGTCAGGCCAAAATTCTGATTTTCACTGCCCAAACATCTGATATAAAAATATTAGAAGATTTTATTTCAAGTGATTCTTGGATTTTTCAGCAAACGGAACAAAGTGCTTACTTTTCTTCATTTTAACACTATGTATATGCATTAGCTGCTTATTTTAAAATTAAATGCTATGTTTTTATATTTAATGTGTAATGCTTTCATATAATTAGTAAAGTTGTCTAACATTTATTTAAATTTGTAAAGACTGCACCTCTGGGTCTTGGTCATTAAAAAATCACTAATTTTAATCACTGCTAGTTATTTTAAATGGTTTTTGCAGTGTGACAAATTAATCTTATAAGTACAAATAGACTATTCCATGTAGACTCTTAATTAATATTAGCTTATTAAAGCTCCATGAATAATAATTAAAAAAAATAAAAAATCACAGATTTAGGCCAAATTTCCTTCTGTTAGCAGGTGGCGCTATGACTGTGACTCAATGTTGGCAGGTAGATGTCTTCAGAGAGGAATCTCATCGAACGTGAATTTTAAGGCAGATCAAACATTGTTTGGCTGAGTTTTAAGTACTTCCTTCTCCATGGCGAAACACTTGAAACTTTGTCCCGACCTTTGGCGAAAACTCTAGATCTTCACAATTTATCATGGCAAAGGCTTTTGGACTAAGCTAACAGAAGATGGATTCAATGTGATAAAATTTGTAGGAGGAGTTTGTTACAATGTAAAACAGGTGATTTCCTGTTGCCAGCAGGTGGCGCTATAACTGTAACTGGGTATTGGCATGTAAACGTGTTAAGGTTATGCCTTTAAATGTCACTTTAAGCTGAATACAAGTGTCATAAAAAAATATGTAGTCAAATATTATTTACGGTCATCATGGCAAAGATAAAAGAAACCAGTTATTAGAAATGAGTTATGTTTATATTATTATGTGTGGAAAAATCTTTTCATTATAAAACCGAAATTGGGGAAAAAAAATATTGTATAAAAGGTGAAGTAGGTGATCTGCCACAATCCGCTTGTTAAGTGGGGACGTGTTTGTGACGTATGTAATACTGTTTTCGGGTCCAAGCCGCCATTCATTTGAGTGGAGAAATCATTAGTTTATGATTTTTTATTCCAATCACACATTAAAGCTAATTTTATATAAAATCATAGTGTACACAACAATCTCTGGGCTTGCTGCAGAACAAATACCAAAAATTTTACAATTTATAAAAAAATGTATTACTTTCTGGCCATCGGATATTAGGCATGGACATATTGACCTTATTCTAAAATGCGGAAGTGCGCCTGTTTTCGCGATTGTCTTAGAACTTCCGTTTCAGTCGCCTATGGGAGAAATGACAAGGAATAATAAACGGCAAAAAACGATCAAACTACTTGCTCTACAAACAAATGTTTGCATGACTATACAGACCAAGTAGAATAATATAACAAGGAAATCTCAGTTTGCAACATCAAACCGCGAAACGAGCAGTTTTTAATGTCTAAAAATGAATGGAAGTGAATGAGACCGGAAGTCTCGTGCCAAAAAGATTCAAATGGCAGCGCCCGCTCGTCCGCAGAGAATAAGGTCAATATACTGCGATCGTGATTTTCGAAAGCCTTAAATCGCTTTGTAAACGTTTACTATTACCATTTCATGAGTCTCGACATTCAGTTGAATAGAGCGCTTGGACCCGAAAGCCGCTTCGCGTGACGTCACACTTAACAAGCGGATACTAGCCGGTTAGTATAAATCTCTGAAACACAGTCCCTGCCCTGCCGTCCAAAGCCACGCCTCCCGAAAACAGGAGTGTGCGCACCGTAAAGATGATACCAGAACCCTCTCTCATGTGTTGAGCTAAAGCTTGTCCAGTCGCGCGCAGGAATTACACTCCTAAATAACTATACTAAATAATATAGGGAGCGCATCACAGGCTGTCATTGTTCCAAAATGAACCAATGTGAATATTAAAGCATCTTCTAGAAGTAATAGCGCTATTTACTGGTGTTTTGTTGTTAAACTAAATAAAAATCTAGAATATCGATGCTGTAAAAGGACCTTAAGAAACTGAAAATAATCACATTTATCGTTTGCCGGGAGATTTCAGTGGCTGAACAACACTGCTGTGCATATAACCCAACACAACACAATCTACATCAGCTCTGCGTGACTAAAATAGTTTCAAAACATAACATTACCTGTCTAACAGAAATACTTTAGCCATGGTGTCGTTCTTCCTCCAGCGTGCAAAAATAACTCCAATATTGATTCAGGATTTTGAAAAAGTTTTGATTCGGCATGTTTTTACCGCTCGCGCTCTCTCTCTCTCGTGAATGCGCAGCACGTGTACGTGCAAACAGCAGAGTTGCGTACAAACAGGTGCGCACTAGTTCAAATCTACATTTGCTGACAGACGGTTTGGGCTACTTATCAGAATAAGGCAAAATGTTGGCGCGACACTATTTTAATTGGATGAACATTTTTTAGTTTTATGGTTTAGCCAGAAAATAAAAATACATTTAAACACATTTAGATCATTTACTTCAGTGTTTCTCAACTGGTGGGTCGGGACCCAAAACTGGGTCGCGGGAACATTTTCAGTGGGTCGCGAAGAGTGAGCTCAAAAAAACAACAAAAGTTTAATATTTAACTTATTTTGCTTATATCGGACTTTTATTTTGAAATGCGCGTCCGACGAAGCTTGCTAATGGGACTTTTAATTTGCCAGTACCTGGGACAAGCCTAAGAGCTTTCGGCGAACTGTATGCAATGCAAAAACTGGCGCGTTTTAAGGTCTGTTTTCTTCACAAATCAGCGATCTCCACTGGCTGAGTGATATCCGATATAAAGTGGGTCTCAGATTGTACAAGAAGCACTGCATTAAATTACATTCCCCCCGCCATGTCTTTATAAAATGAGCATTTATTTTACCCCAGTATATTCAATAAAGCTTCTGCGCTAGCCTGCCGATTCTGACAGGCGTGTGCGAGTAAACGGCTTTTTGTCTCGTTTTACGCTTGAGCAACTAAATAAATGCTAAAGTTTATTTAACTGAATGTATTTTAATGACATTACAACATCCATGCTGTAAAAGGAACCGTATAAAATGGAAAAAAGTTCACAATAACAGGTCACCGGAAGTTTATCAATATGGGAAAAACACTAGCTCGGCATATACCCTTTTGACATGTGAAATTCCAGCTCAAGTACGACCCCGAATATGTAAAGTGTAGATTTACATATTTTGACGACAAAAAAGGCTTAAAATCTCAGTGTGTCATATGCAGTGAGGTGCTTTCACAAGAGAGCATGAAACCTAAATTAAAACGACATTTAGAAACCAAACATCCCAGTTGCAAGGAAAAACCAGTGGACTATTTTCTAAGACGACTCCAATAGCTGAGGGCATCACAAAAGTGCCGAACATATTCATGTTCAAAACAAGTATGTAATGGCTAAAGAAGAAAGAAGTACATCTTACGGTGCTCACCGTGTAGCAAAGGCCAAGAAAGCCTACACAAAAGCAGAACAGCAAATAACTGCTGATTATTATAAAATGGTGATGATTATTTTAAGAATTTTACTTCAGTTTGCTGGTTTCTGTTCTGTTCAACCAGATCAGTGTTAATGTTTTATTAACGGTTCAGTTTAGTTCATGGTAACTTAACTTTTCCTTACCCCAACCACTGCTTACAGTATTTGACATTTTTACTCAGTAATATTTCTATAATTTGATACATTTTGTTAAATAACAGCAGTACAATAGTTTATTTGTAAGTCTTGGGGATTTTTTTTATAATTTATCTGTCATCAGTTGTGTATGATAACAAATAAATGCAAATGAATCACAATTCCTAAAATTATATTATAAATCCTAAAAACTTGGGTCGCGGCTTAATGACCATGTGAAAATGTGGGTCCCATGGCCAAACTAGTTGAGAACCCCTGATTTACTTTAATCATTACTATTAGACTGTGAAGAGACTTTCAAACAGCACAACAAAACATGTTTCTGAAGACAATCCCCTACTGCACCTTTAACACACTAATAAACATGATAAAATCTATAATATTATATATTACATAATATTCAATTAAACCAAAAAAGTTAAGAATAGAATTTTGTATAATATACTTATGGAGTGAATGTGTAGCAATAGAATTGCAGCTCTGACCAAACTTACTATCCTGCAAAGCTGACAAACATCCTAATAAAATAAGCCCTCGTTTACATTAATTAACATTCTTACCGATTTACGATTGGCTAGAGTGACTTTGTGAGCTTGTCTGGTCAGGTCCTGTCGGCCAATCAGAGCGCAGACCTCTTCGGACCAATCAGAGCAGGGGTGTTCTCTGCACTGATAGATGGCGTCTCTAATTGGCAGAGCCACACCGAACGGCACCGTCTCCAGATCCTTCAGTGTAAATCCTGAGGGAAAAACAAACAAGCATGTAAAACAGAATGCAGTCACGCGCTTCTCATGACAGGATCCTGCCAGTGCAAACTAAGATCAGTCAACAAAAGCTGATCATATGAGCGGTTTTCGTTCAGGAGCAAAAAAACCTGCATTCAGGGCTAATATCAACAGAAATTGAGTATATGATACTGCTTTCATGTGTACAAAACTCAATGCATTTAAGCATGTAGACATGGTCAAGACGATCTGCTGCAGGTGATTTAAGTGACTTTGAATGTGGCATGGTTGATGGTGCCAGATGTGCTGGTCTGAGTATTTCAGAAACTGCTGATCTACAGGGATTTCACACACCATCTTAAGGGTTTACAAAGAATGGTGCGAATAAGAAATATCCAATAATCACTTTTATAATAATAAAATATCCAGTGAGTTGCAGTTCTGTGGGTGCAAATGCTGATGCCAGAGGTCAGAGGAGAATGGCCAGACTGGTTCCAGCTGATAGAAAGGCAACAGTAACTCAAATAAGCACTCGTTACAACCGAGGTCTGCAGAAGAGCATCTCTGAACACACAACACGTCCAACCTTGAGGTGGATGGGCTACAGCAGCAGAAGACCACACCGGGTGCCACTCCTGTCAGCTAAGAAAAGGAAACTGAGGCTACAATTCACACAGGGTCAGCAAAATGGGAAAATAAAAGATTGGAGAAATGTTGCTTGATCTGATGAGTCTCTATTTCTGCTGCGACATTCGGATGGTAGGATCAGAGAATTTGGCATTAACAACATAAAAAGCATGAATCCATCCTGTTTTGTATCAACAGTTCAGGCTGCTGGTGGTGTAATGGTGTGGGGGATATTTTCTTGGCATACTTTGGACCCATTAGCACCAATTGGGCATCATGTCAACGCCACAGCCTACCTGAGTATTGTGGCTGACCATGTTCATCCCTTTATGACCACTCTGTACCCATCTTCTGATGCCTATGTCCGGCAGGATAACGCTTCATGTCATAAAGCATGAATCATCACAAACTGGTGTCTTGAACATGGCAATGAGTTCACTGTTCTCGAATGGCCTCCACAGTCACTAGATCTCAATCCAATAGAGCACCTTTAGGATGTGGTGAAATGGGATATTTGTATCATGGATGTGCAGCTGACAAATCTGCAGCATCTGCGTGATGCTTTCATGTCAGCATGGACCAAAATCTCTGGGGAATAAATCCAGTATCTTGTTGAATCTATGCCATGAAGGATTAAGGCAGTTCTGAATGAAAAAGTGTGTCCAACTCAGTAGTAGTAAGGTGTACCAAACAAAGCAGCCAGTGAATGTACAGTGAGAGAAAAATACTGTCGCCAGACTTTTTTTAACTGGTGGCTTTATTGTCATTTTTTATCCCGTTTAGTTTAATTACTGTTCTTAATAAAAAAGGAAGGAAAATGACGATTTTGGAAAAAAAATCCAATTACGATGTGTTGACCGATAATAAATTTACCACAATTTAATATGCTTTTTCACCCAATTATATATGGGTCACACTTTACATTAAGGTTTCATTAGCTAAATGTATATACAAAAATGAACTAAATTATGAACACTACCTGTACAGCATTAATCATAGTTCAACATTTAATAATGTATTATTAGCATCCAAATTCATGCTTGATAACAATAGCGAATGCACTGTAAGTTAACATGAACTAACAATGAATAAGAATTCAAGCGAATAATGCCATAAGTGTTGAGAAAAGCATTCGCAAATCAATCATTTTAACCAGTTAAACTCCACGGACCCGGTACTGGTCATCGACTTTTGCTTTAAGATTTAAGAAAGGCGAGCATTGCACCAGACCCTCGTAAGTGGTTTCGTTTGAAAGTGTAGAATCTATACTGTATGCACATATGCATCACTTTGGTTTTTATTCTACAGTACAAAAGTTATTTACACTTAAATACACAGTATTTTAAATACCCAAGCTGGGTATTTTACATTGGTTCATTTTCATATGGTTCATATATGACACATGTGCAAGTTATAGCTCAAATGAAGCTCTTGCCGGTGCTCATACAAACGGTTCTAGCATTCTTTTTACTGAATTACATTCACATGTCAAACAGTTGTCGAATGAATCGCCGTGTTTCCATGGCGCAAAAGTGAAAACAATACATTTATGATCAATAAGCAGCCCCAGATAGCACAGACAGCTGTCATCTCTTACCTTATGCTGTGTGCTTCAGGGCCATTTCTCCTCTGTTTTTGAGGTGATGTGCATAAGTAATCCTTTTATATGTCTGACGTGGTCCAAACACAGTGAATTATGTTTGATCAAACAAAAGAATAGTGAAATATGTAAACAATGATCGCTCCCTGTGGCTTGTACAGCACCTCTCATCAGCTGGAATACAATAACTTTTGCATAGATTATGGTAGAGACATTTTTCTTTTTTCCTATGATTACAGACATGTGCAGGAACCACCAAAATTAATTACAGCACCCTAGACCACACAGAACCAAAAAGGTACAGTTTCAAATTTGAGTTTATAAAAACAAAATACAAAAAGCGCCTCTTTTTTATGTGTTTATTATAACACAGACAACATATACAGTTATTTTAAACACTTTCAATAGTGTTTTATGAAAATTCAAAGGTTGTTCTTTAAAATGATGCCAAATTTTCGCATTTACACCTCTGCATGTGGATTTGACAAGCTTTTAAATTTGGGTAGGCAAAATCCAGGCGGAAATCACAAAATAACTGCAGAGTTTAACTGGTTAAGCTGTAAATATAAACAAAAGTCCCTGCCAAATTCCGGAAGACTGATTAATAATCACCTTTTAAAAGAATAAGTTCACACCACAAAAGAAACACCGCAATTACTCAACAAATTTCAGTTTCATCATGACTGGGATGTGATTAAATGATGAGAGTAAAAATTTGGGGGTGAACCATCCCTTTAAATGACCATGAATCAAAACGATTGTATTTTAATCCAAGGAATGAAATCACTAGGGGGAGTAAATTACTTTTTGACTGTATATGAGTGTAACACATCTTAATTTTTGGGTGAACAGTGCATTTAAGTATGCTTGTTTGTTGTCTAGTGTTTGAATCAACAGGCCAAAGAGTTTAGTTTCTGACCTGCGGAGGTTAACCACAGCACCAGCTTCTCAGCCAGGCATCCGGATGAAGATATGGGCTTCACACTGCTCTGCCTGAAAAACACACACACAAATTTAATCACACACACAATCAACACTGGAGAAAACCAATCAGCTGACTAGAGTTTATGATCGCAGACACAGTGACAAAAACAAACACAAGGCACATGACAATATTCAAACACACACACACCTTCTCAGAAATGGATCACTTGCATTCTTCTTTTGCCCTGTGAAGAACATGAAACAAAATATCAGTCATTTATATTCATAGCTGAACATTGAACATATTAAATATACAATTTCATGCTGTGCTCTCAGGGTTTCTGGATTTATGTTTTGATTTATTGTGCTAGCCTTCTTGAACAATTTGAAAAATATGCGTATATATCATATATAAAATACATATATACAGGGTTTCTTCAGGTTTCAGCAAGGCAAACTGAAGACTTTTTAAGACCATTATGAATCAAATTTCATTCTTATACAAGTTTAAATGCAAAGGTTGGATAATGTTTTACTTGCCTCATTAAAACAATAGTTTTAATAATGACCGTTTGTAAACTATGATTAATAAAAGCTGTACAAGTATGGTTTATTATTAGTTCACGTTAGTAAATACATAATAAAACCTTATTTTAAAGTGTGACCAAAACAATAGCACTAGTTTGGATGAACAAATATTGCATTGTCTAATCTCATTCATACACAAGACAAAAGTCTTGTCTCCTATCCAGGTTTTAGGAACATCGAATAATAACTACACTTCTAGTTGATTATTTGATATCAGAAGTGGCTCATATTAAAGGCAAAGGCCTCTAGATGACGCTTATTTGACCAAAAATTAAATATGATCATGCCTTGATTTTTAGTTAATTAGGGCAGTAAGGTCTGACTTTGCATAGACAAAAGTCTCGTTACTGAACAGCAATAATGTCCAGTATAGAATATAAAGTCATGCTGCAGTGGAAACAGAATGAATATTGTGTCTGACTCCATCATGAGCTTGGAGGACTGCATCCATACATCTCTGCAATGACTCAAATCACTGATTAATAAAGTCATCTGGAATGCCAAAGAAAGCATTTCTGCAGGACTCCCAGAGTTCATCAAGATGCTTTGGATTCATCTTCAACGCCTCCTCCACCATCTTACCCCAGACATGCTCAATAATGTTCATGTGTGGTCACTGGGCGGGCCATTCCTGGAGCTTCTTTGCTTTCTCAGCACAAATGTCTTGATACCTCAGGCTGTTGATGTTGCCACCCACACTGCAGATCTCTCATACACCCCCCATACTCAATGTTACCCCAAACCATGATTTTTCCTTCACCAAACTTGACTGATTTCTCTGTTCCTTCTGCAGTATTTGTGATGATTGAGATGCAGTTCCGTAAATGATTGATCTCAAAAATCAACCTTCTGCCACTTTTTCAAATGATCAACCAGAAGTCAAGTTATTATTTGTTGCTTTTACAACCGGGATCAACGACAAGACTCTCATCAAGAATTGTGTTATAATTCTGAATGCAAATAATGTAGTTTATTTTGAATTTTGATTGATTTTAAATTGATTTAATTCGATTTTATATACAAATATCTGCAATATAAAAAGGCTTGTGACCTGAATGAAATATATTGTGTTTATGATTTGAAAAACCTGCTTTTGATACTATATCAGACAACTCTGAAGATTTTCCATTTTTTACCTACACACATTTTAATTCTTACAACACCAACATTCACCTTAATTATTAATCACAAAGAAATGTCTGTATATATAAAAAAGTTATTGCAAAAGTCAAAAGTTTCAGAAAAACAATATTAAAGGTTCAATATTAAAGGTCCTCAATTACTTTTTTTGAGATTTTGCACCTGTCAACTTTAATTGTGGGGAAAACTGGATAACTTTGAGCTTTTGTCAGCTAATTTCAGCTTCCGGGTTTAAAATGATTTTTGGGGAGGAATCAAAATCAGCGACATAGCGCAAAACTGCAAGTGCAAAGATGACGCGTCAGTTTCTCATTATTATTCATAGCTGAGTTTTCTTATCCTATGAGAAGAGCCGGCTTCTTAATTATTCATGACTGCGCGTGCTTTCTGAAGGCAAAACAGACCTGCCAGTGCCAAGCTGTGAGACCCTATGTTGATGATTGGGTGAGACCGCGTGCACAGACCAACGGCACACAGTATTTAGCCGTTCATGAAGGGTCGTATGTGTTTGTTTCCATGATCCACGGGGTTTGTTGCATTGTTTTTCCCAGTGACCCAGTCAGGGCCGATTCAGCATAGCTGATTGTATGCAGCAAGCATTTTTGTCGGGAGAGCAATAGGAGAATGGCGGACTTTGTCTTTTATCAGGAGTTCGTTCACAATCAGACACATCGCCGTCCTGCTGTGTTCGCCTAAATCCTCCAGATTACCAGCAGGGCCAATGGTTGAAATAGGCAGAGCAAAAGACCTGCTGCATGGAGTCTGCATTAAGAACGGGAGATTGAGGGAGAAGTCCTCATTTATAGTGTTTATATGAACACGATTCTCTTTATAATGATATAAATTGTAGTTGCGTATATATTAAATTACGAATAACAAGTGTAGCAGGACATTTCATTCTTCCATGGCGGGGCGCCACGCCAAAATTCATCCCGCCACGGCTACATTACAGCTTCTCATTCAAAACATTTAATTTTTTTTATAGCAGGTAATAATCTCACTAAAACATATTAAAAGGCAAGTGAATTATAACGGCGCAAACTTTTCTGTAACCGTAGTAGTGCTGTGCGTCATTTGTTTCACCCTTGACGTGCTGACTGACTGACAGAAGCATGATGCGTAAAGCCGTTTCACTTCAGGACACAGTAATATTGCTCAGTAGGTCTATTAGTGACATTTATAAATATGCCTAGCAAATCTAATAAATGCTGGAGACATAAACTCACTAAATCGCACTTCAGCAGCGTTTATATGAGAGCGCACAAGAAGATCTGTGCGTTCTTGAAGCAGCTTTATTTGAGGGGGCGTGCTACGAGCAGAGGAAAACGGCGCGCAGGCAAAGAGATCCGCATGCTGTAGGCTATTACATAAATGCAATCTCGACTTCTAATACTGCGCTCACAACATTTGTCATTGAAATAACGCCACAGGAAGTTGGTAGATCTGTGTAAATAAAGGCCTGCCACCTGAGCTGGAAAAAATCCTAGAGGAAACACTGAATTACTCTTTGTAAACTATAAAATCGTGGGTCTCCTCATGGTTTGTGTCTCATTTTGTGAGTCGACTGACAACAGTTGCTCGCTCCCCTCCTTCTCCCCTGCTCTGCTGGCCACGCCCACTCCTGCCTCTGATCGCAGAGCTCCACGCCCATTATGATGCATCTTTTGAAAAAATTCTGAGGCAGACTTGAACTGAAAGTGGGGGGTGTCATGGCCCCTTTAATGTTACAAACGACTCTTATTTCATGCTTTCTGTATACTGTAAAGACCCCGGTGTGTGTAATCTATGATCATAGCCCACCTGCTGACAGTCTGCAAAGGTATTTGAGCATGTTGGTGGAGCAGGCGTCTTCATCTCCCACCACGTACAGGGCATAACTCTGAAACACACAAACACACAGGAGCAGAATAAGCGCTGGGACGGCACCTGTGTGGTTTTGGTTTGCCTCTGTCATGAAAACCTCTCAGTTTGATCATGCAAGAAGAGAATGAACATGTTTGGTGATGACGTGATGCAGTCATCAACCACACGCATGATGAATCACACACAACCACACAACACAGGTAATGAAGAAACGCAGCTTATTCAGAGAAACTGAGAAATCACGTGAAACCCTTTTTAGGAAAATGCATTTTATAATTGAGGCCTTCAGACGAAGAACCATCTAAGTTCATATTTACACATTTTTAAGTAATAACATTTTTTTCAGTCTGACTTTGCTAAGATAAGTTTTATCACTGAACAGAAATAATGTCCAGTATAGAATATAAAGTCATGCTGCAGTGGAAACAGAATGAATATTGTGTCTGACTCCATCATGAGCTTGGAGGACTGCATCCATACATCTCTGACATGACTCAAATCACTGATTAATAAAGTCATCTGGAATGGCAAAGAAAGCATTTCTGCAGGACTCCCAGAGCTCATCAAGATGCTTTGGATTCATCTTCAACGCCTCCTCCTCCATCTTACCCCAGACATGCTCAATAATGTACATGTGTGGTGACTGGGCTGGCCAATCCTGGAGCTTCGTTGCTTTCTCAGCACAAATGTCTTGATACCTCAGGCTGTTGATGTTGCCACCCACTCTGCAGATCTCTCACACACCCCCATACTGAATGTAACCCCAAACCATGATTTTTCCTTCATCAAACTTGACTGATTTCTCTATTCCTTCTGCAGTGTTTGTGATGATTGAGATGCAGTTCAGTAAATGATTGATCTCAAAAATCAACCTTCTGCCACTTTTCCAAATGATCAACCAGAAGTCAAGTTATTATTTGGTGCTTTTACAACCGGGATCAACGACAAGACTATTTGAGCAGTCATCAACCACACGCATGATGAATCACACACAACCACACAACACAGGTAATGAAGAAACACAGCTTATTCAGAGAAACTGAGAAATCACGTGAAACCCTTTTTAGGAAAATGCTTTTTATAATTGAGGCCTTCAGATGAAGAACCATCTAAGTTCATATTTACAAATTTTTAGGTAATAACATTTTTTTCAGTTGGATTGTGGACGTTATATATTTTTATATATTTTACTAGAAGATAGACAACAAAAGCTTCTCAATTTTAAACCAGTTAAACTCCACAGACCCGGTACTGGTCATCGACTTTCGCTTTAAGATTTAAAGGGCGAGCATTGCACCAGACCCCTTTAAGTGGTTTCTTTTGAAAGTGTAGAATCTATACTGTATGCATATATGCATCACTTTGGTATTTATTCTACTGTACAAAAGTTATTTACACTTAAATACACAGTATTTTAAATACCCAAGCTGGGTATTTTACATTGGTATATTTTCATAAGGTTCATATATGACACATGTACAAGTTATAGCTCAAATGAAAGCTCTTGCCGGTGCATTCTTTTTACTGAATTATATTCACATGTCAAACAGTTGTTGAATGAATCGCCGTGTTTCCATGGCGCACAAATGAAAACAATACATTTATGATCAATAAGCAGCCCCAGATAGCACAGACAGCTGTCATCTCTTACCTTATGCTGTGCGCTTCAGGGCCATTTCTGCTCTGTTTTGAGGTGATGTGCATAAGTAATCCTTTCATATGTCTGACGTGGTCCAAACACAGTGAATTATGTTTGATCAAACAAAAGAATAGTAAAATATGTAAACAATGAACGGTCCCTGTGGCTTGTACAGCACCTCTCATCAGCTGGAATACAATAACTTGTGCATAGATTATGGTAGAGACATTTTTCCTATGATTACAGACATGTGCAGGAACCACCAAAATTAATTACAGCACCCTAAACCACACTGAACCTAAAAGGTACAGTTTCAAATTTGAGTTTATAAAAACAAAATACAAAAAGCGCCTCTTTTTTGTGTTTATTATAACACAGACAACATATACATGTATTTTAAACACTTTCAATAGTGTTTTATGAAAATTCAAAGGTTTTTTTTTTAATGATACCAAATGTTTGCATTTACACCTCTGCATGTGGATTTGGGAAGCTTTTAAATTTGGATAGGCAAAATCCAAGAAATCCCAAAAATTACTGCAGAGTTTAGCTGGTTAAGGAAATAACATTCTTCAGTGTCAATATTAAAGCTCATGTTGTTTTAATTTATGCTTGTACAGTAAGTGTGAAATAACAGTATGACTCCAATTCATCATATTAATTTAAACCACTAAAGATCTGACAGTAACAGATATTCAGGTTAATAATAAGCATTTCTTTCAAGTTTTTTATTATTATTTAAAAACAGAAAATACAGTACACACAAAGCACAATACATAGACCTTCTTACAGTGCATGCAATAGCAATTAAATTAACAATAAACAATAAATAAATACAACAATAAATGAATGCAATAAATAGCTAAATATTGTCGCTTATTTGGAAAAGCTTGCTGCATGCTGCATGCCGCAGTTTACACAGGACTGGCGAAAAGCATGCATTGATACAGCTTTATTATATATGGTATGGGGTTTATTTTGATGGGTTTTTGTGGTGTTATCACCTTTCTTCCTCATTCTGATGCTCGCTTTGAACTGCAGCAGATCGTCTTGACCATGCATTGAGTTGCTGCCATGTGATTGTCTAATTAGAAATTTGCATTAACGAGCAGGTAGACAGGTGAACCTAATAAAGTGGCCGGTGAGTGTATACTTGTATGTGCACATATTTTCTGTGATTTCCTTTTCTATATAAATTTAATCTTGTACATTTTGTGAAATTCATTGTATAATACTCATCATAATTATTAACTTTTTTTTTTATTCAATTCAATTCAATTCAGTATTGCTTTATTAGTGTGACTTCAAGTAATACAATTTTGCCAAAGCTTGAAAGAGGAAGACAAATATAAAACTACAATAACATGTCAAAATAAAGAATAGAAACAAAATATTATAATCATTAACTGAAATAAACAACGTAAGAAATAAAAACGTGAACATTTCAAAGCATATTGCTTGACATAAAAACACACACACACACACACACACACACACACACACACACAGAGAGAGAGAGAGAGACAAAGGGTCACTGTGGTAGACAGTAAGGAAGCATACAGTAATTCACTCATGACACACATAATTGAGTGTATCTTTATTTTCTCTCTCTCTCTCTTCATTACAGAACTAATAACAACTTTTAATTTGACTTTGTTTTGGATATTTTCTGCATTGTTTAGATATTCAATTGAGTCATGTGACTATAGTGTTCAAATGAACTCCAGACGCACCAGAATTCTGTTACCCTGATGAAGGCAGGTGTTGCCGAAACATGTAGGTGCTGTTTTATAGAATAGCCATGTTAATAAAGGCTAACAATTTTCTGACTTACTTTTTCAGTGCCTTAAACTAATGATTCCCTAATAAAAGGTATAGTTTAGTAGAAACTACAGAACAATTAACAATAAAACAAATGTATGCAAATGACCAACCACACAAACACATTGATTAAAAACATAAATTAAAATAAACTAATTATAAAAAGATTAGGATGAAGTATTAAAGTTACTGACAAAATCTAATTTTAAAATAATGCAAACAATTATTCCTTAATAAAATAATAGCCCCTTTCAAACATGCAGACCTTTCCGGAAAGTTGCCGGTAATTTTCTGGAAAGGTCTCCATGTGTGAACAGGCCCTTTTAAAAAATACCGGGAAATTTGTTCCAGCAATTTTCCAGAAAGAGAAGTTGTAACATTACCAGTAATTTGCCGGAATGCTGCGCTGTGTGTACGCAGAAGGAAGATTGCCAGAAATGGTGTGTTCACGTATAGAACGTGCTGACGTGAGACGTCTACTTCAGCCAATCAGAGCACTCAGACGTATTCACAGTTTATGAAAATAAAAACCTTTGAATATTTTTCCAGACACATTTAGCTGCTAGATGTTAGTCAGATCACGTTTCTATGTTCCTTCTTAAGCCTGGTTTATACTTCTGCATTAAGTGACCGGCGTGACCCACGGCGACCCAACTCGCTCATTTTGAGGCAGTAACTGGCGGACGTGCAACAACTTACTATGAGGTAAACACAAAACAAAACTTTCCATCAGGAGCTCCTTCACAGGACTCCACACTTGTGAACAATCGCTCCATTGGGCTCGCGTCCAGCTCGCGCCATTCTCGCGGCTCTCGGCCCCGCCCAGATTCATCAGTGCTACCAAGCCAACCAATCACAGAGCTTACAATTTTTGAGAGGTGCACGTCAGCCATGGCCACGGCGAAGGGCTATGCGTTAGCGCCGTAGCATACGCCGGCGTTTGACGCAGAGGTATAGATCAGCCTTTAATACCAACTGTGTAAATAATTATCAGTAGATGCTTATGACAAACCGCTGTTTGTTTACCTTCAAACTCTGCTTTCTTCAGTCAAAGACTTGAGAATGCACAAGACATGTCACTCCTATCTTTTGAATGGGGAAAAGTGTAACTGTCAGTTTGGTGAATAAAGCTCCGCCTACAAGTAAAGGGGCCAATCATCAACCGCTATATGGTGGAAAAAAAGTTCACCTTCTAGTACAGGAGCCAATCATCAATCGCTATAGACTGCCGATACTCTGGGGGAGGAGCTTGGACCAGTCGAGAGTTTCTGCACATTTTGTGTGATTTGGACGTTTAGAAATGAAACAAAAGGGACAGGTGTTGTTCAAATTTATTGGTGTTTTCTAATATGAAATTCAATCATAATCTTGGCAAGCAATTTTGGAGAATTTGATGTTTCCCCATTCAGACAGAATGCCCGAGCATACTGAACTAGAGATGCTTCAAAGATGGCCGCCAAGTGAAATGACTTGCCTTAAAGGGACTTTGCTTCAGTTGCTTGACGCATTGCGTATGCATGTAAAGCAGGTGATGAGCGCCAGCACACACACATTATGTACATCTCGACATGTGAAAGTGTTCCTCCATATGTTTTCATCAAAGTTGTTCAATATACTGAACCATCCACAGAGTTTGTAATGTCGTCAATCGTGTACAAATACCGGTGCAGCCTATTTGAGCTCACTTCCGGTTAATGATGTCAGAATTAAATTAACCGTTATTTTGGAATTTATGTGTGAACGATCTTTTCCGGAAAAATTCTGTAACAACTTCGCCTTTGTGAACAGCGCTTTTTTGAATTTACCTGTAAAGTTGTTCTGGAAATTTTCCGGATATTTACTGGTATCACTGTGTGAAAGGGGCTAAAATGCGCATGTCAAAAAGACTAAGTGAAAATAAAAGTACAAATTAAAAAAAACATCATATTTATAACAAATTAAGCTGAAGTATCAAAATTAATGACATAAAAAATGTAAAACAATCACAATAAATTATCCCAAAGAATTACAAAAACAAATCATGCAAATTACAAGACCACATAAACAGTCCAAAATACAAAGTAGAATAAAAAAGGTCAATAATTACATTAAGAAACTACCTTTAAAACGATCAAACTGCACAATCTCTGATACTCGCATCTCAAGAAATGACTTAAATCACTTCAATTCAATTACTAAACAACCATCTAATCGGTTTAAGCATCCAAACAGATGAAAATCTTAACCCTGTTATCCTAGTCAAGCAAACAAACCTGCAACTCTATGAACGAGCAATAATAATGCTGACGCTTTCCTTAGCAATTACCACTAAATACATAGAAAGAAAGAGAGCAGCAGAGAGATGGACAGATATAGTGGACTGGAAGTACAGAGGGATTAAATGGATGCTCTAATGTTCTGGACTCTGATAAACACAAGCCGTAATTGCGTAACGGTTTGTCAGCACCTCGGTGGGGTCGTGCGTCACTTTGCCTGATCGGAGGAAGCATAGAACACACATATAGACACACAGATAGAGGAATGGACGGATAGACACACTCAAACATATGTATACACACACATAAATACACTTACATACATGCATATATATATATATATATATATATATATATATATATATATATGTGTGTGTGTGTGTGTGTGTGTGTGTGTGTGTGTGTGTGTGTGTGTATATATGTGTGTGTGTGTATATGTGTATATATATATATATATATACACACACACACACACACACACACACACACACACACACACACAAACATACATATATACAAATTTTATATATATATATATATATATATATATATATATATATATATATATAGATATATACACACACACACACACACACACACACACACACACACAGTACATAAACATGCACATACATACATACACATGTATATAAACACACATACACACATACATACATATATACATGCACAGATACACACACACACACACGCACGCACACACAAACAAACATGCACGTACATATACATACACAGATATATACATAAACACACATACATATATACACATTCATGCATACACACACACACACACACACACACACACACACACACACACACACACACAGGTATAACAAAATACACACAACACATATACACACACAAACATGGGCCAGTGGAGTGATTCAAAGCACTAATGAAGGTGGAGCACGGATGCTGCTTGAGAACACACACTCGCTGGATGCCCAGGGACGACTCGCTGCTCGCTAAATGTCATTATGATTAGCTTGCAGCACTTTGCCATCTAACTGCTTGACATTTCCATGGAACATGTGTGTGTGAGTTGAGGGCATGACACCCTGACACTCTGCTCACCCACAGCGCCACCTGTTGGGCATCAGCACCATCCGCTCATGCATTACTGCTTAGTTTGCAGATAGAACTATTAGTTTGAAGAAGATAAAACTTTTGTTGAGTATGGACGCATTATGTTAATCAGAGATGTCATACGCAACATAAGAAAGTTTCTAAAGAGGTGAAATTAGTGTAATCAATATTTTATTTAAAGTTTAAAGCTATATAAAGCATTAAAGACTTCTGCATGCTTACTATGAAGGGCTTTTTTATTTCCTTGTTTCACATAAAAAGGTTTTATTTTATGTTATATATGTACCATATCAAAAATGCTCGAAATTGTTGGTCATTTAAACAATTTAAAAATATAATTTTAATACTAAAACATAATAAAAGCCCAGAATAAATTGAAAAACATACATATAGATAAACCAATACATTTATTAATATTAAGCACTAATAAATGTAACAAACAAATTCTTTCTAAAAAAATAACTGCTGCTTATTTGAAATTTCTATTCATAAAAAAACACAAAAATGTACCAGGATTTCTACAAATATAATAAATGGTTACAATATTTATAGAAAAGATATATGTTGAAAAAGCTTAGTGGTTAGCACTGTTGCTTCAAAGCTAGAACATCACTGCTTCGAGTCCTGGCTAGGCCAGTAGGCAATTCTGTGTGGAGTTTGCAAGTTCTCCCCGTGTTGGCGTGGGTTTCATCTGGGTGCTCTGGTTTCCCCCACAGTCCAAACACATACACCACAGTGGTGAATCGGGTAAGCTAAATTGGCCGTAGTGTATGTGTGTGAATGAGTGTGTGTGGGTGGGTGTTGGAAGCTGGAAGGGCATCCACTGTGTTAAACATATGATGGATAAGTTGGTGGTTCATTCCACTGTGGCAACCCCTGATGAATAAAGGGACTAAGCCAAATGAAAATAAAATGAAAAATATGTTGAACAGCAAATTATTACTGTAGAATGTTTTTCTGAAGAATCATGTGACAATAACACTAGTGCTTTCATGCATAATAGTGAAATAATGATTTAGAAAATTCGTTTTTGTATATTTAAAGGGTCACGAAACACCAAAACCCATTTTTTTAAGCTGTTGACAGTCGTATATGTGTCCCACGCTGCTAAAAACACTATTAGGACACAAATGTTTCACAAAAAAAAAAAAAAAGTTAAAATTGGTTGTGTTTGCGTTTTTTCAAGCAAATTAGTTGTTTCCGGTTTGAAACCAATTTTTAAAGCTGTATTGAAGCTGTTTTTGTATTTTCCCAGCATGGAGAGTGGATGTCTGTACCTGCGAGTGCATTGTGACATCTGAGTGTGCTGCATTAACTCATGAGAAAAACTTGGTTCAAACCAATCAGCGCACTCTATTGTGTATGCGGTGCAACTTCATTAATATGCATGACAGCTTCGAAGACTGTTTTTACCTGTTACAGTGTTCAGACGGCAAAGAGACGCCACGTTGTGTTGCAAATACAAGTGGAAGAAGAAGAGTTGTTTGGAGACACGGGTCGACACGGTTTTGCTTTCATTTCCTGCTATGAGAGGAGCGCAGCTGGACTCACGTGTGGATGCACGCGACACGCGTCAGAAATACGTTTTTAAGGAACATTTTTACCTGAGAGCTTTTCGCAACTGGAAATGGTGAAATACGGATTTGCTGCTTGTCTCCTTTTAAAAAAGACGCAGCTTCAGTTGATTGTCCTGTCTCTACAGATTTGGTCAGTGTGTGATCAGTGGTCTTTGTTTATGTTTATTCAGATGGCAAAGTTAGTTCGTATCATCAGCAGTGCTCTTTCAGTTTTTGAACACATACCTTAGTCAAAATGATTTAGTTACTAAGTTTACCGTACGTTCATATCACTACAATATTATAGGTAGAATGTACTGTAAATGCTGCTCTCTAAATGTTAACACCATAAACTATAACTGTGTGTAGAATTTTCGCCACTTGTTGTGACAGGATGGTCTATAAACACACAGCTTTCTGATGCTACCTACCGAGTGCATCTAATTTACAGAGAAATGCGGAGGTTTTTTTCTTGTTTGTCACGGGGGGCATGCAGGAAATGTTCCTGAATGAAGGTAAGAGTGCTGAACTGCAGTTAAAGTCGACAAATTATTAATTTAGCAAATAATTTGATTACTGATGTCCATGTAAACACAGTCACTGTCTTTCTCCCCCTGCGTCTTTGTTTGTTTTGCCTCCATGAAAATCAGCTTGTGCCCAAACGGAAACTCCCATTTTCATAGAAAACCTTCCCTCTTTCCCTCCCCCGACACTCCCACCTAAACAGAACTGGACACACCCACTTTCCTGACTTTTTCCAAACTTGAGGTGTGAAAATACCCTTTAAATACATGCAAATAATAAAAAGTAATCAAAGATATAAATCAAAGATTCGTCAGACAGATTCACCTCCCGAGTTTGAGTCTTTCTAAATGATTAACTATAAGAATTGCTCAAAGAAGTGATTGTGAAACAGACTAATCAGTTCATACTGTACAACATCTAGTAAAGAACAAGACTGCAATGTAAATAACAAATATCTGTTAATGAACGGTTTCTGTATTTTGTGATTTACAAGTGTTTTTCTGTTTATTTATGGTTGTGAATTGCATTATAGGATGTAAGTCTCTACTCTGTCGAATTCTGATGTTGAAAATTTAACTCTGCAGATTAACAAAGCGACTTTTATAGAGATTTTAATAGTTAACCAGTTAAACTCTGCTGTTATTTTGGGATTTTTGCCTGGATTTTGCCTACCCAAATTTAAAAGCTTCCCAAATCCACATGCAGAGGTGTAAATGCAAAACTTTGGATTTATTATAAAGAAAAACCTTTGAATTTTCATAAAACACTATTGAAAGAGTTTAAATAACTGTATATGTTGTCTGTGTTATAATAAACACCTAGAAAAAGAGGCGCTTTTTGTATTTTTTTTTAACTGTACCTTTTAGGTTCTGTGTGGTTTAGGGTGCTGTAATTAATTTTGGTGGTTCCTGCACATGTCTGTAATCATAGGAAAAAAGAAAAATGTCTCTACCATAATCTATGCAAAATTTATTGTATTCCAGCTGATGAGAGGTGCTGTACAAGCCACAGGGACCGATCATTGTTTACATATTTCACTATTCTTTTGTTTTATCACACATAATTCACTGTGTTTGGATTACGTCAGACATATAAAAGGATTACTTATGCACATCACCTCAAAAACAGAGGAGAAATGGCCCTGAAGCACACAGCATAAGGTAAGAGATGACAGCTGTCTGCTATCTGGGGCTGCTTAGTGATCATAAATGTATTGTTTTCACTTCTGCGCCATGGAAACACGGCGATTCATTCGGCAACTGTTTGATATGTGAATATAATTCAGTAAAAAAAAATGCTAGAACCGTATGAGCACCGGCAAGAGCTTCATTTGAGCTATAACTATTACATGTGTCATATATGAACCATATGAAAATGAACCAATGTAAAATACCCAGCTCGGGTATCCAAAATACTGTTTATTTACAGTATTAAATAATACAGGGTACCGGTACCGGGTCTGCAGAGTTTAAATTGTTTAATATAGATAATATAATGTAGAAGAAATAAAATATAGAGAAATAAGTCTGTAAAATAACAGATAATATACTGGCAGCTTATAACAAGGTGTTTGTAGCGCAATATACAACACTAACCCAAACAATATATCATTAAACTATTAAAAATGTCACTTTTTTAAACTTTTCAAAGCATTTGGTGGAAAGATCAAGGTCCCAAAATGCAATTCAAAAGCATAAATGAACAGTAAAAATGTAAAAATAAAACATGAATCACAAAATGCAAAAAACTGCTAATTTATGGATATTTTTTAAAGTGGTTCTGTTTTCTTTTTCGATGAGCATATTGGACAGTTCGAAAATGACATATTAAACTCTACTGGACATATTAAACAAGGAATAAAGGCCTTTCTGGAGTGTATTTCTACACGACAAGTTGAATTTTGGTCCTTACCAGCACCAGTAGTTTGGTTCTCTCACAGATGCCAGGCAGATATGGAAACGGCGCAACATCTTGTCCTCTCAGACAGCGACTGATCCAGTTGAACACACACGGAGCTTCTCCATTCAGAAACACCGGCCACGTCATCAGCTCCATCTGAGCTATACACACACAGAGAGGACAGAACAGTGTGAAGACGTGTGAAATAATGTAAAGACAGCTAAACAATTCTTTACATGTGATAAAAGGATATGTGAGCAATTCCATGTGAATTTCAACCTTGCCACAAAAATGTAAAATTTCTAAATAAATACAGAATGTTTTGTTGTGTAAGCAAGTATTTTACAGTACTCTTACAAGTATTTCTCTGTCGATGTTTTCAAACAGTTATATTTGATTTACCAAAGTCACACCAGTGCCAATTTCACATCTGTCATCCATAATGGTGAGTTGTCACTTAGACCGGGCCCAAAAAATAAAACTCCACACTACTTGAGCCTGTGCACCTTGTGTCCGAGCCCGACTCGGTCCGACACTTTAACTTTAATCATAAACACGAGCCCAATTTAAACCCAACTATTTTTTAAATATGCATTACATGTAATAAATGTAGCTTGTAGCGGTAGTTCTACCAGAAAGTCACATTACTCATCACAATTCGTTCCAACTAATAGCCAAGAGACACAAGGAATACCTAATGCCATGTCACCCATCACAATGAGTTCCAACCAATAGCCAAGAGACACAAGGAATACCTAATGCCATGTCACCCATCACAATGAGTTCCAACCAATAGCCAAGAGACACAAGGAATACCTAATGCCATGTCACCCATCACAATGAGTTCCAACCAATAGCCAAGAGACACAAGGAATACCTAATGCCATGTCACCCATCACAATGAGTTCCAACCAATAGCCAAGAGACACAAGGAATACCTAATGCCACGTCACCCATCACAATGAGTTCCAACCAATAGCCAAGAGACACAAGGAATACCTAATGCCACGTCACCCATCACAATGAGTTCCAACCAATAGCCAAGAGACACAAGGAATATATAAGCCGTTCATTCATTTCATTCATTTGGTTGCAGGCACCGATGCAGACGTTCACCCACCATCCTCCCCACCACCACCATGTTGGCCCTTTTCAGGGGGGGAAGGCTCCACCCCTGCCTTCGTCCTCGGCAGACTTAGCTGGATCTTTCCAAGATGGAAGTTTCCAAACCGAGCTATGGACGGGGCCTCTGCCAAAGAAATCCTGTTTCATGATACTCTTGTCAAACAATACTTATCAATAAATGTAATCAGGATCATAATTGTCTCCCTGGTCTTTTTGGTAGAACAGATGTTCCCAACTACAATTGTGAGTTGTTTGCACTACAGAAATTAGTTTAGATTTATCTTAATGAATAATGCAACAAGAACGAAGCATGTAAAGTGCACTGTTGGTTTTATCAGAATGTATTGTACCAAACGAGGACATTGAAGGCTGACTATCATCCTTTCTACCATGGCAAGCCTGCTTCATGAGTCTGTTCATCGTTTATGCCTCTTTCACATGGCACGTGCGAGCAGAGCGTGAGCAGCTCGTGTTTATTTCGGCGTCCATGTTAACAGATAAATGTTACCGCTTTCATATCGCACACAGAAAGATTGCGTCAGCGTGGAGCGTGAGCAGAGCTAAAGGAGCAGTGTTGCTATCAATTCGCCACTGGGTGTATTTTTGCACCTACTCGAGCTCAATTAAAGTAACCAAAACACATTGAATGACAGTAAAAATGAGCAATTTTACCCAATAAATGCTTTGATAAGATCCACTGCTTTTTATAGTTTTTATTTTGTACATCTGCACTGCTTCAGGGCGACCGGGTCACTCGTTCGAGCCTCGGCTCAGTTGGCGTTTCTGTGTGGAGTTTGCATGTTCTCCCTGCGTTCGCGTGGGTTTCCTCCGGGTGCTCCGGTTTCCCCCACAGTCCAAAGACATGCGGTACATGTGAATTGGGTAGGCTAAATTGTCCGTAGTGTATGAGTGTGTGTGTGTGAATGAGTGTGTGTGGATGTTTCGCAGAGATGAGTTGCGGCTGGAAGGGCATCCGCTGTGTAAAAACGTGTAAGTTGGCGGTTCATTCCGCTGTGGTGACCTCGGAGTAATAAAGGGACTAAGCCGACAAGAAAATGAATCAATGAATAAATTGTGTTGCGCACACAAGCTTTTTATCTACAAGATTAAAATCAGGACTTTGAACGTGTACTTTTTATTGCGTCTACCTTAAATTTCAGCCGTTTTTTCTCGCGGTCATAGAAGATCCCTGTGATCTTAATTAGGTGCAGCTGGAAACTGACAGCTTTCTGTCAGGGTACAAACAAACGCGCTTCCAGCCGGCGGCTGTCCGCAGCACCCAGCCACGATTCGGGACACTTCATATTTCTGCCGCGCCACAGAGCGCCATCTGAATAGTTTCATTTTAAATAACATGCGAATGTGCGTGTCTGGTGTTCCGTGTCGCAGCTCTGACCGGTGCATCTGGTGTCTCAGTCAAAGTTAATTCAGTGTGCGTGGTTATTAGTCTCGGTGTACAAGCTCGGAGCTTTAAACTAGCAGTTGGCTGTAACAGTTGGCTGTAAAACTATACAAAGGCACAAATGATTTCGTACTCTCTGCTTTGTCTGCGTCCGAGTCGTACATGTACGGCTGAATGCTGATCCTCTCACTCTGCTTCTCTCTGTCTGCCTGTCTGTTGTCAAACACAGAGCGGGGAAACTCTTGGCTCCGCCCCCTTGTTATGTAGGGAGGGAAGTTGAAACTAAAGCTGCGTCCCAAATGGCACACTATACATGTACTTATGCACTTACACACTCAACAGGATAGTATATGTATGTAGTGGCGTCCCAAATGGCACACTATTGTTTTTTTACTAAGCGGAAATTCAAACCGTTTCCCTTATGAGGTTTGAAGGTTGCCAAATCAGTGAAATAAATGACCGAATTATCAAATAATACCTGCCGTGAGTATTGCCGCATTCACCATCGGGAGGCGCTATAATCACTCTCGTAGGAGAATTTTGCTTTCACCATCCAAAATAAATAAAGGTATTCAACAAGTGCGTCCGATAGCTTCGCCCCTTCCGCTACGTGAGCAAACCTGCGGTCGTTGAGTGCGTGAAGTGTCCATCATTCCACACTTCATTTTAGCGGTTTTCAGTGTGAACACACTACATACACTATTTATACTACAAAATGGCGTAGAATAGTGCATAAGTATGCGATTTGGGACGCAGCTTAATTTTCATGTGAAGCAACACGCCCCTTAACACTATTGAACACATTATAATAAAAACATCTGGGGCCTCATGTACGAAGACTTGCGTGGAAATCATACTAAAACATTGCGTACGCACAAAGCTGTAAATGTGCGTATGCAGAAAAAAATTCAGATGTATGAAACACTGCGTACGCCGAATCCCACGCATATTCTTTTGTACATCTGAATGAACGTGAAACTGAGCGCAACATGCACGAGCACAAAACCCCTCCCTGCCTCCTCCCCCGTATGAATATGCAAATGACTCTACTTTGGCAAAACCCAACAAAATAGCAAAGGCAAAATCAAGCAAGAAGAGAAACTTTGAACAGAATGTGAATTGGAGGTGCTGCTTTCGGAGGTAGACCAGAGAAAAGTGGTGTTATTTGCAAATTTGTCCTCCGGAATTAACAACAAAAGAAGAAAATAGAGTGGGAGAGTTTAGCTGATGCGGTTAACACAGTTGGGTCTGAACATTGCACTGAGTGAATCAGAAATCAGAATCAGCTCGTAAGACGCATGTCACCATGTTTTGACACGTTAGCATGAACTTGGTTCGAATCCAGCGTCTGATGAACTCTTTCTTCTTTTTTCCCCCGCTACATATCAGATTTTGCAAACTATTTATCACGAGAAAGACAAGTAGGAATCTTTAATAAGTCTGTGCATCATATTTTATTTGCACATTTATTGAATGGAAATGTTTCTGATTTACGCATGCAAATTCATCTTCAGATAGTGTCTTTATAGCAATGTGCGTGCGGTAGATAGCTCAGATTACATTGGGAAAACAGGCGACCGCTGCAAATTGTGCTTTAATGTTTAGCTGCTCAACTGTATGGTATGGAAACCTTATATACCTGCTAGATGAACCCGTCTCATACAGCTGCAATTGCAAGGCTCAGACACTTTGTAGAGAGGAATTTAACACAACTGCCTCTAGGAGTCGCCAATGGAAATAAAACAGACACGCACAAAAAAAAGTGCGTACGCCAGCCATAAAGCTGCCGTGAAGCTGCGCACATTCCCACGTTCAGTTCATTGTTAGTAAATCCAAACGTGAGCGATTCTGAGCGTGAAACCTGGCGGACGCAAAGTTTTTGTGCGTACGCAGCGTTGATACATGAGGCCCTTGAACTGTGTTTAGAACTGAACCTAAACTGGCACACTCAAAGAACCATAACATTAATATTAAATCTTAAAAAAAGGGGTAAACTATGTGCCCTTTAAAGTATCAGGGCCTTTAATACACATAAAATATCTTGATATCGAAAACTAAAAGTTCACATCTACTTTATACATCAACTTCTCCCATATACAAGCTGGGAGAATCCCCACGGCCTGCCGCTCAAACCCTAAACATGACTGGAAGCAGATCAGGCTGAAATCCTCAGGTCAGCAGTGTTTGGTAAATGCATAGAAATGCCTTCAGCTGCTAATGAACAGTCCTGAACACATCGATTTGTGCTCGTACCTTGATCAATCACACAGGCCTCCTTGAACGTTTTGATGAATGAGGGGAAATCACGCCAGTACAGATCAATGAAATCCTCCAGCTGCAGGTCCCTAATGAGAGAAGAGGAAGAAAAAAATATTAGAGGTTAAAAAGAGTCATCAGGCGGTCAATATATACACTAATACTAGTAGTAAAAGAGGCAAACCAGACAATGACTCATTTGGTGAGATTTAACGAGAATCTGATTAATGGGATCTGTGGTTTAGTTACCGCACATGTGAAGACTCATTACGAACTCATTACTAACTATATTGTGAATATCACTATTTTGGCAAAGTTTTTTTATTCGTAAACAATAAAGAGTTTGAAGTTCATCTAAAGAAGGTTTTATTTTTATTTTTTATGTTAATATGTCATTTATTGTCATGTCAAATCCTAATTAAATTAAACCATTTTTGATTGAGAATGAATGAGAAAAATATGATTGAATTACCTGCTCTAAATTGATTGCTTATATCTGTAAATATTACATATTGTGTTCATCGAAATGATTTGATCTTTGATCTTGTTATTTTTCCATGTCAATATGTCATATATGGTCCTTTGTTTTAAGGTATATATATATATATATATATATATATATATATATATATATATATATATATATATATATATATATATATACATACACACACACACACACATATATATATATATATATATATATATATATATATATATATATATATATGTGTGTGTGTGTGTGTGTGTGTGTATTTACTTATTTATTTCCCCAATTTCTGTTTAACAGAGTTTTTCAACACATTTCTAAACATAACAGTTTTAATAACTCATCTCTAATAACTGATTTATTTTATCTTTGCCATGATGACAGTAAATAATATATGACTAGATATTTTAAAAAAGACACTTCTATGCAGCTTAAAGTGACATTTAAAGGCTTAACTGGGTTAATTGGGTTAACTAGGCAGGTTTGGGTAATTAGGCAAGTTATTGTATAACGATGGTTTGTTCTGTAGACTATCGAATAAAAAAGTTAGCTTAAAGGGGCTAATAACTTAATAATTAAAAAATGTAAAACTGCTTTTATTCTAGTTGAAATAAAACAAACAAGACTTTCTCCAGAAGAAAAACTATTTCCAGAAATACTGTGAAAATTTCCTTGATCTGTTAAACATCATTTGGGAAACATTCAAAAAAGAAAAAAAATGCAAAGGGGGAGGCTAATAATTCTGACTTCAACTGTGTGTGTGTGTACGCACGCACGCACGCACGCACGCACGCACGCACGCACGCACGCACGCACGCACGCACGCACACACACACGCACACACACACACACGCACACACACACACACACACACACACACACACACACACACACACACACACCAAGCGGCAACCTTCCGCTCTCCCTCGTGAAGCCAATATGAAAGTAACTGAAACTGCAATTCATCGACTGGCTTTTGGGGGCTGGCTCCAAGTCCAGATGTTCACTGACAGCAATGCTGAATTGCCCAATTTTACAGCTGATAAAAACTACAAAAGATGGTTTTGGTGTATATTGCTAATATTACCCTTAGTGACAACTATGAGGGGGGGGGGAATTTTTTCACAACTCATCCGTTTCGCTTTTATTAAATTAAATAATAATATTTATATTAGGTCTGCATAGTTGAGGGTGTGGTCACTTGATTGACAGCTAGGCCTCGCTGGTCGCCATCACGTCACTCTGGCTAATTAGCAGATGAACTCTGCATATATTTCAAATTTTGTTTTGCTTTATGTGGCTTTACACAGTCAGTAGCCTTTTGGTATTATTTCTTACAATTATCAGATGATATGGCATGCTGTGTGCACTTAATTGTGCTCACAAACCATTCAAGTTGCCTCCATTTCCCAGGTGAGTGAAATTCTATACTTGTATATCATCTCTATAAATGTATTTCCATTCTTTAAGATAATTTTTAATATATATTTTTCTTTAGACCTGTAATGCACGCCAGAATCTGACAGATTGATTATCTGTAGGCTCTAGAATCGTCATCTGAAGCTTTGTCATACAGTGAGGTGTCTGGATTTCATCAATAGTCTTGCATTTACTAACACAGACTATATCTGAAGTGTTTGGAAGTAATTTGTGTTTTCATCCTGTAGGAAAACATCATAAGAACATCATAAGAACAACACTCAATATAACATTTCATTGCAACAGCAGCACCCAGCAACAGCCCCGCCATTTTGGAGTGAAAGCGATCGGCTGTCCATTGGATCTTATTGCTGTCGCGATGGCAAGCAGCTGCTTTGTTTTTTTATTTATTTATTTAAAAAGCGCATTACAGCTGAGATACAACCTGAAAGATGACAATACAACACTTACTATCACAATCATCAGCACTTTTAATAGTTTATTTTACAGACTTATAATATGCTGTTGTTCTACTGGAGTTTTCATTCCAAAATGGTCGCCGCGCCATCTAGTGGCTGTTTCCTAAATTGCACTAGAGTGTCGCCTCTTAGTGATTCTGTGCTCTTTGCTCCAAGTAGCCAATTTTCTTATTGCGCTAATCCTTAAAAATCGGAGCCTTTCCATCTGAATGCCACATATCATGTCAGAAATCTATTTGCCTGTGATCAGTTATAATGAGTAGTTTGTTTGAAATAATCGTTGCTAAGAATATTTTGCATAAAAACTATACATAAAAATCAAATTTCATCAAAAGACTAATAAAATTGTGATGAATATTGGCCATCCACAATCTGAAGAGTAAACGTCAAATTATCGTTAGACTTATGTGTTCTTGTCTGTTATAATACGCTGCTCTTAAATCTCAAGCCCACACGGCTTCATCCCAATTACACTCTCGCTGCTGTTCATGTCCACATGACAGCAAGCACTTGACATTTTATTCAACAATGAAATGCATTACAGTGATCTATCTCTACCCATGAAAAAAATAGGATGCACCACAAAGAAAAGCAGAAGTGAAGTGGGAGGTTTGATGAGTTGGTTGACTTTTACTTGGTTAGCGAATGAATCATGTTGAAAACACAAGATCAGTTCATGTGGTATTATTCCTATACACCCAATTTCTGCATTTTAAATAATGGATTGCACTTACGGTTTGGAGAACTTCCATTCAAACCAACTGAAATCAATTATTTTAAGTAATACGGTTGGGCTACAGATAACCTATATACATTTAGTCTTTTATCCAAAGTGATTTACAAATGAAGAAATAGTGAAACAATCCCAATTCTACCCCTTAGCCTTTCCCTTACCCTTACCCCTACCCCTCGTTTTGCGTGTTCACATGATGGGGTGTCCCAATTCTCTTTAGCATAAACGCGTAGGACAAAGGGGAAGGGGTAGATACTACATCGATCAGAGATTTTTCAGCACCACACTCGAAACCAAGGGGTAAGAAATTTTCCCAGAATACACCAGCCCAGCATAGCCATACCCGGAAATAAGGAGATCCACAAATTAGTATTTTTTGTCATTATTACAAATTTTTACAACAAACAAACACACATGATTTAATATATTCATAATCGCGTTCATGTTTTACCATCATGCTTTAAAAAAAACGCTACAGAACCGCTAAATTTGGCAATCTATAATCCATAATCATAAAACCTGTACAGCAGTCACAGAACATTCTAACACTCGATGACACCCGAATACCCTGTCAGAAAAGCCTAGTGGCTGGGAATGGGCTTTTTACAGTGTCTGCTATAATGTTAATGTTGTTTTTGTGTGTTTATATAGATGAATATGGCCACGGTGTAAATGCACAGCACAGTTATGATTTTATTGCTACATTATATCGTATGATAACATAATATATGCCTTCAGTGATTTCCTAAAGATAAATACCAAAAAATAACATAACTGGAACAACTACAGCAGTCACCATCGTCTGATCTCACATGAAGCAAGAGATCGCGATGATGTATGATGACTTGTGCAGTTTCAAGGGCCAAGGGAAAGGGAAAAGGGTAGGGGTACAAAATAGAATTGGTACTGGGCCACAGTGAACATTACTTTTATAGTATAGGCATTAGGGTTGAGTTCATGTTAACACTGTAACTACCAGAAATCCATAATTACTACAATTACCATATCGGTTATTCTGCACGTTCTCATACAAGGCGTCATATTTACATTCAAAGCTTCTAATGAGATTTTGTAAGTTTTGTATGTCTGTCGTCATATTAATGAAGTCATTCAGTAACACAGCCTATAAATTTGTAGTTATACTAGACTTAAAGGCTGATTTATATTTCTGCGTCAACCGCACGCGTATGCTACGGCGCAGCCTGCGCGTTGACGCATAGCCCTAAGCCGTAGTCGTCGCTGATGTGCACCTTTCAAAAAATGCATCTACACGTCGCAGCGACGCGTAGCCCAAGCTCTGTGATTGGTCGGCTTGGTAGCGCTGACAAGTCAGGGCGGGACCGAGAGCCGTGCGAGCGGCGCGAGCCCAATTGAGTGATTGTTTACAAGTGTGGAGTCCGTGAAGGAGCTCCGGGTGGAAAGTTTTGTTTTGTGTTTACCTCATAGTTAAAGTTGTTGCACGTCAGCCGATTCCTGCCTCAAAATGAGCGAGTTTGAGCCACTTGTACATTCAGAAAGCGTTCAGAAAAAAAAAAACAGGAGCGAAGAAACTCCTCATTACATTAACACCTCACTGCCCACTAGCGTTTCGGAAGTGTTAATGCAGACCAACAGAGACAGCGCGCAGAAGTATAAATGCATAGCTACGTACGTTACATGCGCCGTGGGTTACGCAGGTCACTTGACGCAGAAGTATAAACCAGGCATATTGCTGATTTATACTTCTGCATTGAGTAATCGGCATGACCCACGGTCAACTGACTGCCTTACGCGTAGTTGTGCATTTATACTTCTGCGTGCTGTTTGTGTTGCTCTTCAATAGCACTTCCCAAACACTAGCTGGCAGCAGGTTTTTATGTTTCTCTTTATTAAGTTTCTTTGCAGGTGTTTTGTATTTTTCTGAATGCTACCTTAATGTACAAGTAGCTCAAACTCACTCAGTCAGAGGCAGAACCCGGGGACGTGCAACAACTTTAATCATAAGATAAACAAAAAAAAAATTGAGATCTGGAGCTTCTTCACAGGACTCCACACTTGCTCCATCAGGCTCACAGCTCTCAGCACCACCCACGCTCATCACTTCTACCAAACCGACCAATCACAGATCTTGCAGTACACACCTTTGCAAATTTTTTGAGAGGTGCGCATCAGCATCGGCATCAGCCACAGCGAGGGCGAGACCGTGCAAAGAGAAAGAGATACTCACAGCTCTTTTGTGTTTTGTAATTTTAATAATTTAACTATGCAATAAATAAATATACACATTTTTAGGAAAAATCAAGGTATAATAGTTACAATAATAGTTATAATAGTTGGGTTTTAATTTAATCAAGATTATTAAATTACAAAAATTAAAAACAATGTTCAAAATGTAGTTCTAGTGTTCCTCTGCTATGTTAAAGTCAAATAAAACAGTTGCCATGCTAACATGCTACAGTAAACAAGTTATTCTGATTGATCCACTGCTTTGGAACTGACATTAATGAGCGGCTCTTGGCTAGTTTATAACTGCAGACGGCGCTCTAGGCTAGTTTTTAACTGCAGACAGCGCACTAGGCTGTTTTTTAAACAAAATATGGCACTCAATGCTAGGTTTTAACCAGCAGATAACATTAGGATAGTGTTTAACTATAGGCTGTGCTCTTGGTTAGTTTTTAACAGCAAATGGTGCTTAGGATAGTTCTCAACAGCAGATGGCGCTCTAGGCTAGTTCTCAACAGCAGATGGCGCTCTAGGCTAGTTCTCAACGGCAGATGGCGCTCTAGGCTAGTTCTTAACGGCAGATGGCGCCCTAGGCTAGTTTTTAACGGCAGATGGCGCTCTAGGCTGGTTCTTAACGGCAGATGGCGCTCTAGGCTAGTTCTTAACGGCAGATGGCGCTCTAGGCTAGTTCTTAACGGCAGATGGCGCTCTAGGCTAGTTCTTAACGGCAGATGGCGCTCTAGGCTAGTTCTTAACGGCAGATGGCGCTCAAGGCTAGTTCTTAACAGCAGATGGCTCTCTAGGCTAGTTCTTAACGGCAGATGGCGCTCAAGGCTAGTTCTAAACAGCAGATGGCGCTCTAGGCTAGTTCTAAACAGCAGATGGCGCTCTAGGCTGGTTCTTAACGGCAGATGGCTCTCTAGGCTGGTTCTTAACGGCAGATGGCGCTCTAGGCTAGTTCTTAACGGCAGATGGCGCTCTAGGCTAGTTCTTAACGGCAGATGGCGCTCTAGGCTAGTTCTTAACGGCAGATGGCGCTCAAGGCTAGTTCTTAACAGCAGATGGCTCTCTAGGCTAGTTCTTAACGGCAGATGGCGCTCAAGGCTAGTTCTAAACAGCAGATGGCGCTCTAGGCTAGTTCTAAACAGCAGATGGCGCTCTAGGCTGGTTCTTAACGGCAGATGGCTCTCTAGGCTGGTTCTTAACGGCAGATGGCGCTCTAGGCTAGTTCTTAACGGCAGATGGCGCTCTAGGCTAGTTCTTAACGGCAGATGGCGCTCTAGGCTAGTTCTTAACGGCAGATGGCACTCAAGGCTAGTTCTTAACAGCAGATGGCTCTCTAGGCTAGTTCTTAACGGCAAATGGCGCTCTAGGCTAGTTCTTAACAGCAAATGGCGCTCTAGGCTAGTTCTTAACAGCAAATGGCGCTCTAGGCTAGTTCTTAACAGCAGATGGCGCTCTAGGCTAGTTCTTAAATGGCGCTCTAGGCTAGTTCTTAACGGCAGATGGCGCTCTAGGCTAGTTATTAACAGCAGATGGCAATCTAGGCTAGTTTTCAACAGCAGACAGTGGTCTAGAATTTTTTTGTAACAGCAGACGCTGCTGTAGGCAAATTTTTAACAGTAGATAGTGTTTTACGCTAGTTTATAACTAGGAAGAGCTGCTGAGTAATGTCATTTAAATTTTGTTTCACAAGCTTACTCTAAACACTCTTGTAACTTTCCTAAACCTTTCCTAACTTTATTAAAGAATATTTCAGTTGAAGTGCTATTTGTAAATAATTGGATGCAAGAAGAGTATGGCATTATTTAACGCACACAGCACAATCTGCTGCATTTTAACTAGTCTCAGAATTGATTCAAGAGAAAAGAGCAATCCATTTTGTAAGTTTATAATGCAGAAATAATTTGATATTTTTTTGTTTACAGTTTAATAGAAGTTATTTACATTATTGCACAAAGCATGATATGACATATGAAAAACATTAATAAAAATAAAAGATTACCTGGCAAGCTGTTGCAGCAGGCCAACCAGAGCCCTGGCACCACTCCTCTGCAACTCGTCCAGCTTCAGGTCCTCATACAGCAGATGCAGGACATAAAAGAGCAGCGGGATGTGTGGGAAAAGGAGAGCGGACGACTCCAAACCCAGAGCAGACTCCTGATCATCCACTCCAGCAGGGGGAAACAGCATCTCCAGACCCTGAACAGACACCGCAGGCCGCATGGACACCTGCCAATGATAGTCTGAGCAGCGGAGATACAGCCAATCCTGTCAGAACAGAAAAAAACCAATGAGCTGCATCCAAAATCACATACTTGCCTACTATATATTATATGAAAAGCAGTGTTAGCTGAGTAGTATGTCTGAATTTATAGAATTCGAAAAACAGACGCGAGAACTACGGCAAATTTTTGGTCGTGTAGTGAAATCAAATGTAGTACCTACTCAAGCAGTATGCAATTTCGGAAGCAGCCACCAACAAAACAGCACAGGAACTCAGTCGAGATACCATACATTTGTTACAGCAATTAGAATACATTATGTCCATGTATTATTTCAGCAGACACTCCTGCTTGGTTAGTGATAGAACAAAGTGCCTTCCATTCTCCTCTTTCTGATTTACAGTTTTCAGCACCTCTTCTTAACAAAGATATTCCTAAATGTAATTTCATTCCTAATAACTCTATTAAAATATGGTATCAAATTAGAAAATTTAACAAATTACCAAATACCTCCCCACTTACTCCTATTTGTTACAATCATGCATTTAAACCCTGATATCGTTTTTGAGCAATGGCAAGATAAAAGAGTTTCCAGTGTTAAAGATTTATAATATAATATAATATAATATAATATAACATAATATAATATAACATAACATAACATAATATAATATAATATAATATAATATAATATAATATAATATAAAATAATATAATAATATAATATAATACAATAAAATATTTTACAATACAATATAATATAATATAACATAATATAACATAACATAACATAATATAATATAATATAACATAATATAACATAACATAATATAATATAAAATAATATAATATAATATAATACAATATAATACAATATAATATTTTATAATACAATATAATATAATATAATATAACATAATATAACATAACATAACATAATATAATATAATATAATATAATATAAAATAATATAATATAATATAAAATAATATAATATAATATAATATAATATAATATAATATAATATAATATAATATAATACAATATAATATTTTATAATACAATATAATATAATATAATATAACATAACATAATATAATATAACATAATATAATATAAAATAATATAATATAATATAAAATAATATAATATAATATAAAATAATATAATATAATATAATATAATATAATATAATATAATATAATATAATATAAAATAATATAATATAATATAATATAATATAATTTAATACAATATAATATTTTATAATACAATATAATATAATATAATATAATATAATATAATATAATATAATATAACATAACATAATATAACATAACATAATATAATATAATATAAAATATTATAATATAAAATAATATAATATAATATAATATAATATAATATAATATAATATAATATAATATAATGTGACACAGTGGTGCAGTAGGTAGTGCTGTCGCCTCACAGCAAGAAGGTCGCTGGTTCGAGCCTCAGCTGGGTCAGTTGGCATTTCTGTGTGGAGTTTGCATGTTCTCCCTGTGTTCGCGTGTCCAAAGACATGCAATACAGGTGCATTGGGTAGGCTAAATTTTTCCGGAGTGTATGAGTGTGAATGAGCGTGTGTGGATGTTTCCCAGAGATGGGTTGTGGCTGGAAGGGCATCTGCTGTGCAAAAATGTGCTGGATAAGTTGGCGGTTCATTCTGCTGTGGCGACCCCGGAATAATGAAGGGACTAAGCCGAAAAGAAAATCAATGAATGAATGAATGAATAATTGAATGAATGAATGAATAATATAATATAATATAATATAATATAATATAATATAATATAATATAATATAATATAATATAATATAATATAATATAATATAATATAATATAATATAATATAATATTTTTGCCGCCTTTTCACAACTCTTTAAGAAATTTAAACTACCCCCTTCTAATTTTTTTTGGTATCTTCAGGTCAGAAACTATGTCCCTCTAAATATTTCAGATTTTGATGTTTTATCTTCAGAAGGCGAGTTATTTGATTTATTTTTAAACTCTTCAAACACTAGGGGCTTAACCTCTTTATTTGTTAATGCTTTTAAAAACAAAACAGATTTTCCTTCTCTTCATTTGAAAGTTGCTTGGGAAGATGATTTAGGCATTTCAATATCTGAGACTGATTGGGATCAATTTCCTTTTATCAGTTTATTCATGTTCTATAAATTCAAGATACCATCTTATTCAGTACAAAGTATTACACAGTCTAAAACAAAGCTTAATAAATTCTATCCCTCGGTTTCCTCCACATGTGACAAGTGTAAAGCTTCTGAGGGTAACTAAGCACATCTTTTTTGGTCTTGTGCTCAAATTCAGAATTTTTGGTTAGAAATATTTCAGTTCTTTGCAAATGTTTATGAATGTGTTTTGCTCCCTGGCCCAATGATATCAATATTTGGCTGGTCCGATTTTCTTGAGACTCTTAACCGAAATATACAGTTACCCGTTCAGTATGGCATCAACATAGCTAAAAAAAAGTTATCCTTTGTTTTTGGAAGAAAAATGTTAGGTCTCTTTTTTTCTGACTGACTTCTCGGACTCACCTCCACTTTACATTTGGAAAGAATAAGATATTAAGTGACTTTCCTGGCAATTGTTCTTGTCAATATTTAAAATAAAATATGTAAAACACCAACGAAGAGGGGGAAAGTATGTACATACTTCCATGAGGAAGTGTTTGTACAACAAAATGCAGGTGGTATAAAACAGATAATAATCAAACAACCCTTGAATATTTACAAAAATAGAGCTTTAGTAAAAATAGAGCACTTACGGACATATAATTCAACTTTTAATTCAGCAACAGAATTAAAACGCATGTGTTACTCTTGACTGTAAACTGAGAGAAAATGAAAGTAAAACTAATCCGAATGCAGTACTTTAAATGTCGACTAGGTGGCAGGTCAAAACAATAAATGGCTAGACGCAACTGCCGAAATGATAAGAGGTACAAACATATATGTTTTGGCGGGGCGAATCTCGTTATATTGTTCAGTTGCGAGCGTGAGGGAGGAAGAGCAGCCCTTAAAGCAGTGGAAAGAGGATAAAACCTGGTGTCTGGTTAGCCTGTGTGACGCACTCTTTCTTTATTAAAAATTGCTACATCCCATAACCAACTTCTACATATAAATGAATATGCAATCCTTTGAAAAGTATGATTTTCATCAATTTTTAGTTAATAAAGAGGTCATACATTGCTTAAATTTTTTACAAAGTAGTTTTCGTAAACTATTATGTTCATTTAAATAAGACAGTTGTCATCTAATATCTTTTGGATCAGCCTTTTGGCTAAGATTAAGAGTACTATCTATTCTTATCAATTTAATACCCGATATGTGTCCTACCCGGGCACTATATATTACATTTGTGACTGTTATTTATTTATTTTTATCAATATATTTGTCAATGTAACTATTTATTGTAATATGAATTTGTTTTATAATGTAATATTTTTTATAATTTATAATTTTAATAATAAAATTTGTCAAATTTATAATAATAAAATAAAATAAATAAATAAATAAATAAATAAATAAATAAATGTTTTGGATAAGAAAAACAATACATTTAATTTATTTGTTTTGCATACATTTTTACAGGCAATAACAGTTCAACTGATTTCTTTATGGCTTTCTTTCTGTTAATGTCGAGTTTATATAGCTTTTTTTCCTGATACTGTAAATTTATTAGGTTTTACTCATTTTTGCAAGATGATCTTATTTTGAAATCATGTTGTAAGAAGACTTTAGCTGATCAGCTGCTTTGTCTCTTAGCTGACATATGAGCAACCCGCTGATGAATTGCCGCTTTAAAATGCTCCAGTGTCCCTGTATCTGTGGTTATGCGTTTTTCAAATTTTCTTGCTAAATTAAACTATTCATTTTATTTTCTAAATATTCTTAAAAACCCAATTGATTTTGAGTGTTTTTTCTTAACCCTTTCTGTAATAAAACAATTATCACTCAAGCTTGCAGTTTACGCTAATAATAACCGAGTCTGCATTCTCTCAGGGTTTTTTTTTCTTCAATCGCCTATCGGTGAAGTTTTTTTTCACCGATATATATACACACACACCACTCACCTCATCTGACCCAGTGTCGGCAGGACGGGCTTTCTTAGCAGCGATTACTGGTGAAAGAGGCACTTCAAAATGAAGCTGTGGAGACAGCAAGTGTGTTAATGATCATTTAAAACAAGTGCTTTATTCACCTATTACAAATCTCACAGCCTGCATGATAATTCACTGTATGAGGTCTACAAAACAAAAGCAGTTACAATCAGAAAATAAGCCTAATAACAGTATGAACAATAAATACAGTTGAATTCACAATTATTCATCGTCCTTTTTTCTATTTTAAATATTTCCTAAATGATGTTTAACAGAGCAAGGACATTTTCACATTATGTCTGATAATATTTTTTTCTTCTGGAGAATATCTGATTTGTTTTAATTCAGCTAAACTAAAAGCAGTTTTTAATTTTTTAAAAAACATTTTAAGGTCAATATTTGTTAAAGGGTCACGAAACACCAAAACACATTTTTTGAGCTGTTGACAGTCGTATATGTGTCCCACACTGCTAAAAACACTATTAGGACACCTATATTTCACTAAAAAGTGTAAATTGGTTGTTTTTGCGTTATTTCAAGCAAATTCATACTTCCTGTTTGAAACGAATTTTTGAAGCTGCGTCACGGTCATGACATAATAGCGTTGTATTCCAGCGTGCAGACTGGGCGTCTGTGCCTGAGTGAGCCTTATTACGTCTTACAGTGTGATACATTAATGCATGAGTAAGGCTTGGTTCAAACCAATCAGCGCGCTCTATTGTGCAACTTCATTAATATTCATTTGTGTCACCGTGTTTACACCACAAAGACGCCACGTTGTGTTGGCAAAACAAGCGTGAAGTGTTGCTTTTATAGTTTGCTGCCGTTAAGTTTCGTTTTCATTTTCTCTCTGTGGGAGCTTATCTGGATCACGTGTGGATTAACAGTGTACGCGACGCTCCACAACAATAACTTACGTGTCTAAGGAGGATTATTGTTTACCTGAGAGCTGTTCTCATCTGCAAACGCTGAAATCTGGATTTGCTTGTAGTATTCTCTCCATAAAGACGCGGCTCTAGTTGCTGGCGATTGTCCTGTCTCTACAGATTTGGTAAGTGAGTGACCAGTGCTCTTTGTTTATTCAGTTTGTTCATATCGAATTAAGTTAACTATAGCACTGAGTGCAGAAATGTTAGCACCACATTTAGTGACCGGAATAACACACGCGGCTTTCTGACGCTACCTGCCGTGTGCATCTAAGTTTCTGGGAAATGCGGAGTTTTTTTTCTCTCATTAACACATGCGGCTTTCTGATGCTACCTGCCGTGTGCATCTAAGTTTCCGGGAAATGCGGAGTTTTTTTTTCTCTCATTCGCCGTGCGGTATCAAACATTGCATGAAAAATACACGCTTAGAGCAGATCCTCGAATCAAATATCGCGTTTGTCGCGAGGGGCATGAATGAATTCCCTGAATGAAAGAGCCAAACTGCAGTTAAAGTCCAACATTTATTAATTCAGCAAATAATTCGACTACAGATGTCCATGTAGGTTAAACACCATCGCTTTCTCCTGTCTGTGTGGGTGTGTATTTTGACTCTGAAACTCGCGCGTGCACAAATAGACACTCCCACACCATCCCACTTTAGTTCCTCTGACACTCCCCCCTAAACAGAGCTGGACACGCCCACTTTTCTGACTTTTTCGAAAGTAGAGGTGCGAAAACACCCTGCTGAAACGAGGGGGTTTCATGGCCCTTTAAGCCCCCTTAAGCTATATATTTTTTTTGATTGTCTACAGAACAAACCTCTGTTATACAATGATTTGCCTAATTACCATATCTTGCCTACTTATATCTTGCCTACTTAGAGTTGCCTACTTAGAGTTGCTCTCATAGTTGTGTAAATTGCTTCCTTATCCTCATTTGCAAGTCGCTTTGGATAAAAGTGTCTGCTAAATGACTAAATGTAAATGTACTTAACTTCATAGTTAAGCACTTAAGTGTCACTGTAAGCTGATAGAAGCCTTCTTTCCGTTAAACAGAAATTGGGGAAAATATACAGGAGGGCTAAAAAATAATTCAGCTGTATATAACTTCAAATGTATACACATCTATAACTGCAGGTAAACATTTACAAAAATATTACAAAGTGTAGTAAATGGTTTTCTGTGCTTACAACATCTGACAAATTTTAAAACAGCAAAAGTTTGAGCTATAATCTTTTTTTTTTTTAAATAAATAAATAGTGTTTATACATTTTTTGTATAATAAATATCTTGAATATTTTTTTGAAATGCTAAAGGAATAAAATATATATTAAATACAAAAAATGTATACAAATTCTAAACAAATATTTAATTTTTATTTTGTATTATATAACAGTGTATTCAAGCAAGTACTGGAAAACCTACAATTCCATTTCAATGAACTAAACTGTGGAATATTTTGATATCAATAATTGTAAATGTGTGTAATAATGATCATAAAAATGATGACAACTACACCTGTATAATAATTATGCCCCATTCACACAGGGCTTTAGCGTCAACGCTTCACATTTACTTTGAATGGGTGATGTCAGGCGTTGCCGAACTGCATTGTGGATCTGACGGCGTCGCTTCAGAGGCAGTGCAAGCTGCAGAAGTTGGGACTAGTTCAAATTTTCAAGCGCCGACGGAAGCATCAGCCAATCAGATCGCTGTATGCAAATACACCAGCTAGACGGTGGCCTATTGCTGACTGAATTTCATTGGCTGACGCTGCTATGACGATCGCGTCAGCCCCAACTTCAGACACTCATTCAGTCAAGCGTTGACGCTGAAGCCCCGTGTGAATGCGGCGTTAATGTGTGCATACAATAAGTACATTTGTAAATCATTTTAGTTTTAGTTGTCTAGTTATTCTTTTTATACTTCATTTAAAGCTTTTAAAGAAAAAATTAATTAATTAACTAATTAAACAATTTATAATAATAATTAATAAATAACTAATAACTGATTTCCTTTATCTTTGCCATAATGACACTACATGCACTGTTAAACCCAACAGTCAACTTTATCACATGAAATGAGTGCAGCTAACTCAAAATTGACTGAAAGTTAATTCTACCTATTCTAAAAGATTTTTGAACTCCGTGTTAAAGGTAAGGAGTTAATCAAATACCTCATTACTTCAACTTAAATGGATTAAGTTGACAGTACTCGTTAGGAATTAGTTTGAGCTTAAATGTTTTGTTGCAATCGGTTTCCTCAAATGGTTTAAGTTCTCTTTATTTATTGGGTTTTACAGTACTCAGCTGGTTTGAGTTCTCTTCATTTATCGGGTTTAACTGTGCTCAAATTGCTTCGTTTACTCAAATGGATTAAGTTCAGAGTACTCGTTAGGATTAGTTTTTGAGCTTAAATGTTTTGTTGCAATCGGTTTCCTCAAATGGTTCGAGTTGCCTTAACTTATTGGGTTTTACAGTGTACTATTTAACTAGATATTCTTCAAGATGCTGGTATTCAGCTTAAAGCGACATTTAAAGGTTTAACTAGGTTAATTAGGCAAGTTAGGGTAATTAGGCAAGTGGTTGTACTGTCAGGGTTCATACACCTTTTCCAACTTCAAATTCCAGCACTTTTCAAGCACTTTTAAGGTGCATTTGTATGTTTTTCCAGCACCTAATAACCACGGTTAGTTATGTTTACATATGTTGTATATACTTTATCACATTTAAATTGTGCTATTTAAAAAAAAAACTGAATATGACATTTCAACTTAAATTGTTGAGTACTTTAGAGCATAGATTTATTGGGATAGTTCACCCAAAAGTGATTAAAAAATATTTTTTTCAAGTTCAGTTATTGCATGAAGTATGTTTTTAAGCTTGGTCTCTTTCTACCTAAAGTTAATATCTCAAGAAATGAGCTTACAGTCAGATTTCGTTTGGGTGTAGTACCAAACTTTCATGACCAGTCGTTCATGACATTTCATGTGCATTACTATTTATTTATTTAATTTTTTGGAATCTCCTGACCTGTCTATTTTAACCATTAGCCCTTCTGGTAATCTGGAGGATTTAGGCAAACACAGCAGCACAGTGATGTGTCTGAATGTGAACGAACTCCTGATAAAAGACAGCGTCCGCCATTCTCTAATTCTTGTGCTGCTCTCCCAACAAAAATGCTAGCAGCACACACACAGCTTTGCTGTATGATCGGCCCTGACAAGATCGCGGGGGAAAACATGCCACAAACCCCGTGGGTCATGGAAACAAACGCATATGAGCCTTCATGAATGGCTAAATACTGTATGCTGTGGGTCCGTGTCTCACAGCTCGGGCTTGACTCTGGCAGGTCCGGCAGGTCTCATGAATAATTAAGCAGCCGGCTCTTCTTATAGGATAAGAAAACTCCGCTATGAATAATAATGAGAAACCGACACGTCATCATTGCACTTGCAGTTTTGCGCTATGTCGCCGATTTTGATCCCGCCCCAAAAATCATTTTAAACCCGGAAGCTGAAATTAGCTGACAAAAGCTCCAAATTATCCAGTTTTCCCCACAATTAAAGCTGACGGGTGCTAACATTGTCTTAACTGATGCTCAACACACACACATCTGTGTGAAAAAAAAAGTTCTCCAGTGTGTCCTGAACCTTTAAAAACTGCTTTTATTCTATCCGAAATAAAACAAATCAGACTTTCTCCAGAAGAAAAAATATTATCAGACATGCTGTGAAAATTTCCTTGCTCTGTTAAACATCATTTGGGAAATAATAGAAAAAGAAAACGAATTCAACGGAGGGCTAGTAATAATATTTTACTTCAGCTATATAATTCAATAAAATGATAATAATAAACATAAGTAAACCTGTACGATGCAATGCAAACCAATTTTCTGACACAGATTTTATTCTATTATTAAGTGTTGGACCAGAGGTCAGACCACTTACGTTGCGTGTCCACGTCAGCCGCTCTGTGTTGTAACCCATCATTGTCATTAGGCAGGTGACGAACAGGTTCCACTCCAGGTGCATGCTGGGACCTCCGGGGGCGTTGTAGCTGTTGTACCACTTGACCAGCACTTTCATGGCAGTGTCCTTGGGTAAAATAAATCGGATGGCCTGCAGGCAGCGTTTGACTGTGGGAGTAACAGAAACACAAAACACTCATAAAAAAACAAGTCCCTGTTACAAGGAAGGCTGCACGGCGGCTCAGTGGTAATGACAGTCTCCTCACAGCAAGAAGGTTGCTGGTTAAAGTCCTGGCTAGGCCAATTGACATTTCTGTGTGGAGTTTGCATGTACTCTCAGTGTTGGTGTGGGTTTTCTCTGGGTGCTCCAGTTTCCCCCACAGTCCAAACACATGCGCTATAGGGGAATTGAATAAACTGAATTGGCCTTAGTGTAAGAGTATGATGTATGTATACGAGTGGTTTCCCAGTACTGGGTTGCGGCTGGAACGGCATCCACTGTGTTAAACATATGCCAGAATAATTGACGGTTCATTCCACTGTGGAAGGGACAAAGCTAAAAAAAAATGGAATGTTACAAAGGATGTTTTTCAAATTAAGAAATTCTAATTAAATTAGTCACATGCACAGTCATAAACAGTACGACCTGCAGTGAATGCGTATACAACTGCATGTGACTTAAAAAAAAGAAAAGAAAATATTATCAATACAAAAAAAGTGGAATAAAAATAACAAATAAAATGTAAAAACCTGAAGAGAGAAAAAAAATAGCTATAGAAAATAAGAACAAATATGTTAATTAAAAAAAATAGATATACAATATAGACAAGTTATATTTAGTTCAATTCATGTTTATTTAAAAGCAGCTTAACATAGTTCTAGTAAAGTCCAGATTTCAGAGTTGAAGTTCAGTTCAGTTTAGTTCAGTGTGGTTTAAATTTCTGGTTTAAATGTTTGTGTGTGAATGTGTGTATGGGTGTTTCCCAATACTGGGCTGCAGCTGGAAGGGCATCCGCTGCGTAAAACATATGATGGATAAGTTGGTGGTTCATTGCGCTGTGGCGACCCCTGATGAATAAAGAGAATAAGCCAAAGGAAAATGAATGAATGAATGAATGAATGAATAACGGATGAGTAAATGATGACAGAATTTTCATTATCGGGTGAACTATCCCTTTAAGAGCAGAATAGTGATCTTTGAAAATCCGAACAACTACAACAGTGTCTGTGGTATTTGCTTTAAACTCAACAACAAAAAAAGTAGTACATGGACAAATCATCTACAATAAATAATGAGCAATATTCTATTAAAATATTAATAATAATTGTGTGTGTGTGTGTGTGTGTGTGTGTGTGTGAATATATATATATATATATATATATATATATATATATATATATATATATATATATATATATATATATATATATAGATTATACTTGTAATCTAAAATATTAATTGATAATTGGTCAATTTTTTATTAACAAAAAGCAACATTAACAATGATGTTTCTCTTAGCAAACACCGCCACTAATAAATGTTAGCAATTCCAGCGTCACCTCAGATGAATTAATACCATATTATTAGATTAACATTAAAAATAACATCTGAGGTCATATCAACCGCCCCCACATGTGTAGATAAGAAATGAAAGTGTAGGTGAAGATAATGAGGATGAAGATCTCCTACAGAACAGTGTGTGTGTAGGGAGGGGGCGACGCAGCCGGAGCTGGAACACACATCTGAGCGAGTGGGTGAAGAGCGCAGGGCCACTAAACTCCAGGGGGGTTTATGGAGGACTGTTTGCCAAAGCGTTTGACTGCGTGACACGGTGTTTCAAGACCTGATGCTGACTGGAAGAGGATCGGGAGATCTGAGGGTGGAGGCAAGGATAGGGCTAAGTTTGCTTTAATTGGTCCACCCTGTTTCATCTTCCTGCTCATGTAGATGTTGGACTGAAGCAGCTGATATTCATTTACACTGAGGAAGGGCAGAGGGTTGCTGAAGAACTACTGAGATTTGCGCTGCTGTCTGGGCTTTCACTGCCTTTCTACGGCTGCCTTTATTCATGTGTTCAGTACTTTATCCCTGCATTATTTCATTTTATTACATATAACTTCATTTGCAAACTTTTTTTTGTTGTTGTCTTATTTATGTTTATCCAGCCATGTTCTTGAGCGGTAATAAATAAATTTACAGTAAGTAACCACATAAAGTCCAGATCTTCACTATATAGAGCAGAGATGCCCAGACTAGGCCCCGAGGACCAAAGCTGGCCTATGGTAACCTTTCATTTGGCCCACCATCCAATCTGAGAATAGAGTAATGGGAAGGGTTGGGACGAATGAGTTTAACAGAGATTGTCATTTAATAAATAATGTGAACTTTTTTTGTTTGTTTGTTTTATTGCTGAGCTACAAAAGAAGCAAACTGAAATAAATATTTCCATTAAATGTTGTAAATGAAACTTTTTTTTTTTTTTAATGTAAATACTGTCAATCTACAGACCAAACTTGATTGAGGCTAGTGGACATATTTGCTATGGCTAATTTGCTAATTTATTTCATATTTATTTATTTACATTTAATGATGTACGTATTATGGTAAATACAAAAACAATTTCATTTATAACAAAGTGAAAATACAATAGTTTTTGCCTTGATTTGCTCACCGATGTCTTCTGCATAGTCCTCTATCCGTCAAGTGTCATTTACACTTTTAAAAATCAGATTCATTCAAAACATTTAATTGAAACGTTTCATTTCAGTTTTTTTTTTTTTGTAGCTCAGCAATGAAATAAACAAACAAACAAGAAACATTGGAAACATTAGAAACGAGGATCTCTGTTAAAGGCAATCGCCCTAGCCCTCTCCATCATTCTCACTGTCCTCTCAGATGGGATGGTGGGCTAAATCAAAGGTTACAATGAGCCAACTTTGGCCTAGTGGGCTCTACTTTAGGCATCTCTGGCCTAGGAAAGGTATAGAATGCCTAAAATCGAACGTCAAAGTATGAAACGATTGCTACTTTATACATTGCCTAGGCAGTCTATAGAATGCCAAGTTGACGCATGGCAAAGTATGTAATTGGCCTACCCCTGCCATTTTTCCTGCCACTGATGTTGGCAGTGGCACTTTGGTCATTGTTTGATGATGGTGATCGAAGCATGTGAGTTTAATGTCATTATAAGACAGCGTATTGCCGGTACGAGGTTCGACTACCACATCACAGAGAATATTGTAACAAATACTTCAACCTCAGTTCTGCTCTCATTTTTAAAGAACATCATATACATTATTTCGTATTCCTTTCACTTTAAAATACGAAATGATCAATAAAGGCTTTTGCTGTGCTCTTCTGACACTAAATAATACTTGTCATTCAATACAATGCCTAGGGACTGTATAGAATGCCTGGGAAAAGTATGCAAAATCTTTACAAAAAACTGACATTTAGTACTTTGCCTAAAACCATCAGGCAATCTATATATTTCCTAGGCATTGTTTACCATTCCGGGATTTCACACATTGCCGGTAACATACAGTTGAAACCAGAAGTTTACACATACACTGTATAAAAAGGCACATAACCATTTAAAAAAACGTCAGATGTTAATGTGACTAAACTATTACTTTTTTGGTTAAGTTAGGATTATTAAATTTGTTTCTGTTCTGCTAAATAGCAGAATAATGAGAGTGAGATTTTTTGAGAAATTGTTAAATTGTTAACTTTTTTGTTAAGTCAAAAAGTTTATATACAATAAGATTATTATGCCTGTGAAAAAGCTCAGAAGATGGTGTCAAGGTTTTGGAAGTTTCTGATTGGCTAATTGACAACATTTGAGTTAATCGAAGGCACAACTGCAGAATAGTATTTAAGGAAAACCTCAAACATACTCCTTGTATGACAACATGGGAAAATCAACAAGCCAGAATCAACAACAAAGCCAGATTACAATTTGCCAAATTACACTGGGGAAAAAAATAATTTTTGGAGACATGTCCTGTAATCTGATGGAACTAAGACTGAACTGTTTGGCCATAATGACCAGTGTTACATTTGGAGGACAAAGGGGAAAGCTTACAAGCCTAGGAACACCATCCCAAACTGTGAAGTATGGGGAGGGCAGCATCATGTTGTGAGGCTGTTTTGCTGCAGGAGGGACTGATCCACTTCACAGCATAGATGGCATCATGAAGAAAGAACATTATGTAGAAATACTGAAGCAACATCTCAAGACATCAGCCAGGAAATTAAAACTTGGTCACAAATGAGTCTTCCAAACAGACCATGACTCTAAGCATACTGCCAAATTAGTTCAAATGTGCTTTAAGGACAACAGAGTAAATGCTTTGGAGTGGCCATCACAAAGCCCTGATCTCAATCCTAAAGAAAAATTGTTGGCATAGTTGAAAAAGCTTGTGCAAGCAAGACAGCCAACAAATCTGACTCATTCATTCATTTTCTTGTCGGCTTAGTCCCTTTATTAATCCAGGGTCGCCACAGCGGAATGAACCGCCAACTTATCCAGCAAGTTTTTATGCTGCGGATGCCTTTCCAGCCGCAACCCATCTCTGGGAAACATCCACACACATTCACACACACACTCATACACTAAGGACAATTTAGCCTACACAATTCATCTGTACTGCATGTCTTTGGACTTTGGGGGAAACCAGAGCACCGGAAGGAAACCCACACGAAGGCAGGGAGAACATGCAAACTCCACACAGAAACACCAAATGAGCCGAGGTTCGAACCAACGACCTTCTTGCTGTGAGGCAACAGCACTACCTACTGCGCCACTGCCTCATCTAAATCTGACTCAGTTACACCAATTCTGTCGGGAGGAATGGGCCACAAATCCAGCAAACTATTGTGAGAAGCTTGTGGAAGGATACCCAAAACAGTTGACCAAAGTTATACAGTTTAAACGCAAAGCTAAAAAATACCAAGAAAATGTATTTAAACTTTTGACTCTCTAGAAATTAAAAAAAAATATTCTAAAAACAATCAATCTCATCATTCTGGCATTTAGCAAATGTAAATCATTTAGGTAATCCTAAAGGACCTGAAAAAGTAAACATTTAGTATGATTTACCATCAGACATTTTTTTTTAAATGCTTATGTTCCTTTTTTAAGAGTGTATGTAAACCTCTGGCTTCAACTGTATATACTGCATTAGTAGTAATATAAAGCAATGTTTTTTAGTTATTTATAAATATTATTAATTACCCATGGCATTATTAATGTAATACAGTTTGGTATATTTACCTCAATCAAGCCCTCAATCAAGTTTGGTTTTAGGTCTTTTATAGAAAAAAGTTTGGTCTCCCCTGATATAGAGCCTAATACAAGTAGATTAAGTAGAAGTATCTTCCGTTCACAGCCCAACCTGAATTAAAGATATCTAAAATGGCATTTCCCTCTTCTTTTATTTTATTGTCTATCGCTCCTCGTCACACCAGCACACTCTCAATGACTCTGCCTGAAGCTTAATTAGCAAACAAACAACGAAAGGTCAGGATGGAGCTGAATAAAATGCCACTTTATTAGTGGTACAAAAGCCCACCACTTTCAAACTAAAGCACTTATTAAAAGGAAGTTGGCATTAATTGAGAAAATTGTAAAGAACACTGGATAGAGAGATACTGCACACAATCAGGCCTGAGCGAAAGGCCAGGAAATAAGTAAACAAATCCGCCACAGGGAAAGCACAGCTCGCGCTTTGGAGAAAGTCATCGTCGCTATCATGCTTAGGGTGGTTGATAAGTGGCAAATGACGCAATAATAATCAATCAATAACAAAAAGTAATAGAAAACAGCACTAATGGCATTAACGGAGGCAAAGCATGTATCATCTACACTTCCTGGAATATTTATAGCAAACACATTAGAAAAGGTCAAATGTCTAAATGTAGAAAGTGGAAGGAGTGACTCAGAGTTTTACTTCACAGTAAAGCATTACTGCGTTCATTAGCGGACAGATCCTCAGGCGCATCGTTTATACTAAATAAATCTTGATTTTGGAAAATAACCACAAAAAAAGCAGTAATATGTGTCAGATGTGGGTCAATTAAATATACTACACATGTGCTGTTGTTACAACTCAAATTTGGGTGAAATACTGGCATTGGATAAAATTTCTTAAAATATTTAAGTGTTTGGCCACTTTGGTTTACCCAAACATGGGTCAAAATAAAACCATTTAATAGTGCACTGCCTAATCAAAGAGCCCCTATTGTGGGTTTTTGAAAAAGAGCTGTTATACAATGCATGGAAGCTCAAAGTGAATGAAAACATCAAGCTGAGGTTTAAATCTGTAATCCTTGTCTAAGACTATTAATTCTTTAGCGAAATAGTTGACTCAGATTTGAAAAACTAATCGAGTTGGGTTCAGATCTTTTGCTTGATCGCATTAACGTTGATACGGTACATCACCAAATCATTCTCAGAAGTACAATCTCAGAACAATACCACAGTATAGCCAACCTAGTGTTAGTTCCTGTCATTTTTCTGATTTTTGATGCAACAACCTACGCTGCAAAGCGGAGTTCACCGGCTGTTTGCTATTAAAGGAGCAGCAGAGACTATGGGACTTTGTCAGACTTTGACAGGGACTTTTTCAGTAACTTTTACAGTTCAAATGGACCAGTTTCTTCTTCCTCCGGATCATAACATAACCCAAATATGGGTCAAAACAATCCAGTATTTGTAACTGCAACATCAAGGTAGTTAAACACTTTTAATTAAACTGCTGAATTAAATATACTACACATGATCTATTTTAGGTAAAATAAAACACGATAAAAAAACACTTGCATGTTGTGCCTTTAAAACTGAAAAACAGTCCCTCGGGAAGTGGCACCCAATCCTGTTTCTGGAGATCTACCTTCAAGCAGATTTCAGCTCTAACCCTGATCAAACACAATTAAATGAACTAAAGCTGCGGTCACACTGGACTTTACTCCCCATAGACTTCCATTCATATGCACGCGAATGCGTCAGACCAGAAACGCAAGGTGGAGCGTCAAGTTTCGCTGTGTTTGAAAGTTCAAGCTTGGTGAACTCTGTCCTGCGAAATTGCATCACTTGACTGCGTGAGACCAATCGAGGATCAAAACATGACCTCTCTGGACAGAAATTTAAAACTTGGAGCCATCTCTTTCTTTTTTAATGTCTAATCTCTTGTTTAATCATGCCCCTTTTTGCAGCGCCGTACAACAGAATTTCACACAGCTTAAGTCAGACCTGAAGAAGCACTTGGTAATTACAGACAGGTGTGTTTGATCAAGGTTTCAGCTGAACTCTGCAGGAAGGTAGATATCCAGGAACAGTAATGAGTACCCCTGCCCGAGGTGGATGTGAGTTGCTTTAAAAAGTCTCATCTTCTGGTCCAAACATTAACATTTAATTTAATTCTCAATTTTTTCATCAACCTTTTATCAAGTATCTTCCTTTTTATACCCTGCACAGCGCAGTGATCAACTCGTGTTGTTTATTTGTGTCATATAAATGAATGAAATGAAAATGAGTGTTCTGACCATCATTCTGCTCTTTTAAAATCAGCTCGTGAGTCAGTGATGCATCACAATATTTATGATTTATCCGAGCGTTTTCTCTTACCCAGCTCTGAAGTGGCCACCTCGGGAATGGTGATTCTCAACATGGAACCGGAACTCAATTCCTGAACAAAAGAAAAGTGAGAGGCGGATTTCAGCAGCACATACTAAATATTAGCAACTATGACACAGAATAGAGCTTGAAATGTAAAGCGTCATGTTGCTATTTATATCGATTCGAGTTTAGTCTAAAAATAAAATCAAGCTATTGTTTTTAAATTGTATTGTTATTTTTTTAAACAAACTAAACAGAAAAGACAGTTTCCAATCTAAACAATGTCAAATCCTCATTTTTCTATCACTTTCACAGACTAAAAGCTGAATCTACATGACCCGCAGTGTAAAAAAATATTTTTAGATGAATTAAATCAACTTTTCTAGTCATCTTAAATTATATAAATTAAACTGACTAAAAATATGAAGTTAACTGACTGAAAAATGAAGTTGACACCAGATTTAAAAGTAAGACGCCTTATTAAAATAAGTTAAAGTAACCTAAAATCATTTGTTGTCCTGATTTTATCCGATTTTAGCAGTGTATTATGAAAGACCGGCAGCTGTTTGGTTAAGCAGTCCCTCCCCTACTCTTTTTTTGAAGGACATCCTGGAATTTTTTTGACCACAGAGAGTCAGGACTTCGGTTTGAAGTGTAATCTGTAAGACGGCGCTCACTGAGCAGTATAGAGTCCCTTTCAATATACTGGGGAATTAGGGCCCACACAGACCGCAGGTTGAGCACCCCCTGTTTGTCTCATGGACACCACTTTCAGCAGCAACCCAGCTTTCCCATGTGATCTCCCTTTCAGGTACTGAGCTGGCACAGCCCTGCTTAGATTCAATAGGCGACCATGTGAGTTGCATAAAGCTAGCTGCCGGCAAAGAGCTAGCTGGCTATTTCCTGCCGATTTTGGCCATCCAGGACACTGCATTGTGGCATTACATTAATTAAAATGACATTGCAATCTTGTTTAGAAAATGCTCAACAATCACAAAGTTATTCTTTTTTTTTTTTTTTTTTACAGTATCCTTTGCTAAAATTCTAAATTTAAATATTATTGTTTCGAGATTTTAAGTTTTGTTTATTCTGATCGTATCAAATGTGTTAAATATGGTCCTTTATGGTAAAGAGCAAACACTTTCAGTGTTCCCTTTATACAAATTGTAAAGAACCAAGGTTCATAAGGTCAAAAACGTCATAAGGAATTAAAATATGTCAAATTCAAGTATATTTTCACAGCAAAACAACTTAAGAATGCAAAGACGATGTAATACACTTTTCAAAATATCCTTGATTAGCAGTTTTCTGTATTTTTTTCATGTTTCATGCTTTTATTTTCCCACATTTGTTTATGTTTTGGAACTGCATTATGGGAGCTTGATCTTTCTTCAAACAACTGACTTTTTTTCTCTACACTGTAAAAAAAAAAATCTGTTATTTTACGGGGGGGTCCGGCAGCTAGGGTGCTGGGAATAAATTGTAAATTAACGGTCGTTAAATTACAGACATTTACCATAAAATAACTTTAAACTTTAAATTACAGAAACTTACTAGAAATTTAAATGTAAGGAAATTTCAATAATTTAATATCTGTTATTTCACGGTAGCTGCAGCACACCCTAGCTGCTGGAAAGAAAAAAAAACTTAAAATAACAGATTTTTTTTTACAGTGTATATAATAATTATTACACATTATATCATTCCAAACTACTGAAATGTCAATAAGTCACTTTGTTAAACTGTAGAGTTGAATTTTTAACAAACGTCCACAGAGCAGAGATCAAAGTCCCGTAATGCAATTGACAACTGGAAATAAACAGAAAACACAAAAATACATTAACTATTAATTAACAGATATTATTTACAGTGTAGCTTTATAACTGTACATACTTGGCTTTAAAATATATACACTACCTGACAAAAGTCTTGTCGCTTATCCTACCCAAGACTCAAATCACTGATTAATAAAGTCATCTGGAATGGCAAAGAAAGCGTTCCTGCAGGACTCCCAGAGTTCATCAAGACTATTTGGATTCATCTTCAATGCCTCCTCCTTCATCTTACCCTGGATGTGTTCAATAATGTTCATGTCCGGTGACTGGGCTGGCCAATCCTTGAGCACCTTGACCTTCTTTGCTTTCAGGAGCTTTGATGTGGAGGCTGAAGTATGAGAAGGAGCTGAAGAATTTGCCCTCTCCTGTGGTTTGTAATGTAATGGGCAGCACAAACGCCTTGATACCTCAGGCTGTTGATGTTGCCATCCACTCTTGAGATTTCTCACACGCCCCCATACTGAATGTAACCCCAAAACATTATTTTTCCTTCACCAAACTTCTGAGTTCATGTGAGAATCTTGAGTTCATGTGAGTTCCAATAGGTCTTCTGTAGTATTTGTCATGACTGGGATGCAGTTCAGCAGATGATCCATCAGAAAAATCGACCTTCACCTAATAATCAGTTGTGGAGGTATCTACAGTTGAGACATTTGCTCACAAATGTCTTTGGCTCCCCTTCAAATTCTCCTAAGGGTAAATATATTGATAACATGGTCCGCAATATTATAAGTACTGGCCATGAAGCAAAACACTATGCACTACTCAAACAAGTCAACAAAAGTCAAAATATTAATTCTGCAGTCAAGATAATATGGGAAAAAGATTTGTGATGCACATCTGAAGATGAGCAAATCATTGCTGGGAATTTAAAATTAATGTCTAGAGATGTTAAAATTTTACATGGATTTTATTGGAATCTTGAAAGACAGGTTTTAAAAACAACCCAGAATGCTGCCGATGCCAAGAAGAAGCAGGTGACCTATTTCATGCATTATGGCAATGCACAGAAGTCCAACATTTTTGGAGAGAGGTGCATGAATACCTTGTAAAGATATTGCAGACCCAGTACGACTTTTGCCCAAGCTTAAACATACTTGGTGGCTTAGTGTCCCTTAAGCCACATGATTAAAGCAGAATCACAGAGGATACAGAGCTGCATCATGCTAGGCAGACGGGTGATTGTTAAAAACTGGAAATCTTCCAGTAGACCTCCGATCTTCGAGTGGATCTCAGAGGCAGGACGAGTTGCAGCTTTTGAAAAGTTTACACGGAAGGATCGAAATTTATTTTGATAAATGGGGAACATTTCTACGATCCACAATGTTAGCAAACATGTAATGAAACAAAATAATAAGTAAGGGTGTGATATTAGCACCCCCCCACCCTAAAAATCTACCTTCTGCCACTTTTCCACATGATCAACTAGAAGTCAAGTTATTATTTGTTGCTCTTACAACTGGACTTTTGTCAGGTAGTGTATAAAAAACATGCATTTAAGATGCTGATGACCATTAAAAAGAACATCATAACCTTGTGAAAGGGGTGCATTCAATAAATTCCATGACCAGTGGAAACCATGAAAAGAACAATTGCATGCATTCAGCCGATGACCTGGATGAAAACAAACCTCAGACGCCGGCTATTTTTAAAATGCTTCCTCAGACACATATCATCCCACATAAGTCGGCGAGATTGCTTTGACAGGCCTGCGAGGGGATTTCTTGCGGTAGGACACGTCGTTCAGTGGGAAATGACAACGCAGAGGGGCTGACTGCAGGGGAGCAGACCTTATCGAGTCCTGTCAAAACAGAGGCGGGCTCCTGGAGTCGCCAAAACACGCCGGTCATGTCCTGATTCGGTGGCAGCCCTCAATTACGGCCCGCCACTGTACCGCAAAAGCAATTACCAGCTCTTGCCTTCAGCAGCAGTGGTCAGCACCATCACAAACGCAAGCATCTTGACCCTGTTTGACATTTGCAAAACGCATTTAGGAAAGCAGCTGCTGCATTTGTGTCAATGTCACGAGCAGTGATGTATGGAGAAAGCCAGGTTGGTTTGAGATCACTGGCACCGGATATAAAACAGAGCCCACCTGGCTGAATAATAGTGGGATGATTCTTACGTAATATACTGCTAATTTTTGATCATAGATATTGATTTATAGTTCATTTGTGGTATATACAGTTCTCTTCATTTTTATTTTATTTCATTCAAATATTTCTCAAATGATGTTTAACAGAGCAAGGAATTTTTCCACAGTATTTCCTATAATATTTTTTCTTCTGGAGAAAGTCTTAATTGTTTTATTTTGATAACAATAAAAGCAGTTTTTCATTTTTTTTTAACCCTTTTAGGTCAATATTATTAGACCTATAGCTGACGCTGTTGTCCTGTGGCTGCCGTTGCATCAACCTAGTGGATGCTGCACACTGGGGGTGGTGTGGAGAGACCCCCCTCATGATTGAATGATGAAAATGCAGCTGCCAGAGTTCTTACCAGGTCTAGAAAATATGATCAAATCACCCCAATTTTATCCTCCTTACACTGGCTGCCTGTTAAGTTTCGTATTAAATTTAAAATATTGCTATTACCTATAAAGCTTTACATAATCCAGCTGTTTATCTAACCAACCTTCTGTCTCCAACAATCCAACTCGCTCTTTAAGATCTCAAAACTCAGGGCTTCTGGTAGTACTTAGAATAGCAAAGTCGAGTAAAGGAGGTCGAGCGTTCTCATTTATGGCTCCTAAACTCTGGAATAGCCTTCCTGATAACGTCCGAGGCTCAGACACACTTTCGCAGTTCAAAACCTATCAAGACCTATCTTTTTATTACAGCGTACACTCAATGCATCACTTAGCGGTATGATACATGGATGTGCTCCACACAGCTTTCTTGATCTCGTTTATATACACTTTGAACAGCAGCTATGCTAATTGTTCTCTTTATTCTCTATTTCCACCTGGGGCTACTCATCCCGAGGCCCTCAGACTATGCAGCGCCACTGATTTTATCCAAGACCAGCGACGAGAGGATCCCAAGGTTTCCATATCCTGGACCAGGCTGTATCCTGAGCAGCTGCTGTGGTGGTCATGGAGGAGTGTAGAGCATGAGATTTTTGTAACAGACATAATACTTTTATATAATACTTTTGAAAATCACGATCGTAATATATATGTCCATGCCTAATATCTGATGGCCAGAAAGTCATTCATTTTTTTATTAATTGTTAATATTTTGGTATTTGTGATGCAGCAAGCCCAGAGATTGTTGTGTACACTATGACTTTATATAAAATTAACTTTAATGTTTGATATGAATTAATAAGATCGATCATAAACAAATAGTTTCTCAACTCAAATGAGTGGCTGCTTAGACCCGGAAACAGTAGTACATACGTCATAAACACGTGTTTATTTTTATAGAGACAGAGAGAGAAAAGAGTGTTTTTACAGGTGGTTTGTCAAGCCCACTCACCTGTGTAAAGCACACTTCAGAAACTGGTGGGGAAAGGAAGAGGGTGCTGGTTTTGTTTTGTTTGTGTCAGGTGAAAAGATGGGATTTTACACTGCAAAAAATCCTTTTCTTTTGTAAATTTTCTTGTCTTGTTTTTAGTCCAAATATCCAAAAATGAATAAATCAAGTAGCATTTTTTAGACTAGCGTTCCATCTTGGCTTAAATTGTTAACTGGCTACGTCACACTTACTCTCTGATTCATTGCTGAATAACCAACCAGAGCACTCTCTCCTCAGTCAACGACTAACACCCATTCTACACACTAAATCAGGCCAACGGACCCCGACATTAACACCAAACACACTAGCCATACCAACAAAGCCCTAAAGGACTGTATGGCTTCTGTTGCACTTATATCAGGAGCATCAAAGCTGAGAGATGTCGAGAAGTGGCAGACTGCACTGACCAGTGTGACTCTGTTGCAGACGGGGTCTCGGAGGGTCTGAATACGAGGAGCAGTTTGCTGAAATGGAGACTCTTCCAGCCATGAGGACTCATTGTGCTGCAACGAGCTGCGCATCTCCAGCACAGGAGACGGCATGCCAACCTGAGATGAAGACAAAATTATTAACACAGAGGAAACAGAAGTATCGAGTACAATATTGAGTAAAATACTGTGTACTGTCATCAGGACGAGGGCAAAAGAAACTAGAGATTAGAAAAATGTTAAAGTATAAATGAAATCAAAACTAGCCATATTTGTTAGCTCGCATTGCTAGTTTTGTGGTGAACAATTCATCTGAGCATGTCATTAAGAAAAAATAATTGTTAGCCATTTAATTAAAATCTGAAAATGCACTTCCTGTTTGTTTTCAGTTGAATTCTCAGATTACCTCTGTCTGAGGTATTGGGTGTGGCTAACATACGTAACAACGCACCTCCAGGTGTGAGTTTTGTCAACAAACAGAAATGGTGAGGACGAGGAGTCTGTTAGGTTATAAGAACTCTCCCCAAACCATTTTCCAGATATTTCTGAATGAACTGCCTGCGTCCAATCAGCTCACAGTAAAAAAACAAGCCCCGCCCACTGTTTTCTCATTTAATATTGAGTTTCTCTAGGAACTGCATCTCAATGTGAAAATAAAATGGTCGCAGCTTTTGGTTCATGCAAACTTTCAACTATTATGTTTACAAATGTGTTGGTGAGGGGACTTTTCGTTCTGTTAAGCAGCACTTAGTAAGAATTTAGAAAATATTTTAAGTTTCATAGGAGGCTAATACTTTTGTCTTGAACTATACATGTATACTGTAAAACAAACACAATACCTCAACATTAACAGTTTTGAGACAACTCTTTCAGTTTTAAACAAAGATAGCATTACTCTTGTTATAAATCTGCCACTATGCTGACACACAGGCATTTGTAGCTTCGCCCTCTTTTAAAAAGAGCACAATTTTTTTTTAATTAAAGTGATAGCACCCAAATTTGGATCACATTTCAGATCAAAGCCTAAAAGAGGCAGTTTCAAAGAATTATTAGGGAGATAAAAGACTTACACTACCTGACAAAAGTCTTGTCAAAACTCGACTTCTAGTTGATCATTTGGTATCAGAAGTGGCTCATATTAAAGGCAAAGGCCTCTAGATTACGCTTATTTTACCAAAACAAAATATGATCATGTCTCGATTTTTAATGATTTCATTAGGACAGTAAGGTCTGACTTTACTTAGACATAAGTCTTGTCACCTAACAGAAATAATGTCCAGTATAGAATATAAAGTCATGCTGCAGTGGAAACAGAATGAATATTGTGTCTGACTCCATCATGAGCTTGGAGGACTGCATCCATACATCTCTGCAATGACTCAAATCACTGATTATTAAAGTCATCTGGAATGGCAAAGAAAGCGTTCCTGCAGGACTCCCAGAGTTCATCAAGATTCTTTAGATTCATCTTCAATGCCTCCTCCATCTTACCCCAGACATGCTCAATAATGTTCATGTCTGGTGACTGGCCTGGCCAATCCTGGAGCACCTTGACCTTCTTTGCTTTGAGGAGCTTTGATGTGGAGGCTGAAGTATGAGAAGGAGCGCTATCCTGCTGGAGTATTTGCTCTCTCCTGTGGTTTGTAATGTAATGAGCAGCACAAATGTCTTGACACCTCAGGCTGTTGATGTTGCCATTCACTCTGCAGATCTAGTATGCCCCAATACTGAATGTAACCCCAAACCATGATTTTTCCTTCACCAAACTTGACTGATTTCAATGAGAATCTTGGGTCTATGTGAAATCCAATAGGTCTATTGCAGTATTTGTGATGATTGGGATGCAGTTCAATAGAAAAATCCACCTTCTGCCACTTTTCCGAACAATTAACTACAGGTCAAATGATTATTTGTTGCTCTTGCAACCGGGATCGATGACAAGATTTAGTCAGGTAGTGATGTGTGATACCACTAGTTTCCTATCTGATCCGATACCAAGTAAAATGAAGACGAGTATTGGCGATACTGGTCCGATACTGATCCTTTGCCCAAAATTACTGTTTGGGAAATTAAAGTAACAAGTAGTGTACTTAAAAGTGTCACTTTATACTGAAAACGAACATATTACCGGTTATTCTTGTTTATTGGCGAAGAATTATCATGCAAAAAAAGAGCCAACTTACATATTTATTGACAACATCTGAGCATGTATATCTTAAAGCGTCTGCCTAAACATCTTAACACTAAATAAACATTAACACCTTTTGGTTTAGTGACATCTTAATTCGGCCCCCTTAAAGATTTTTAAACTTTTTCCGTTGCTTTATCATCGTCACAAAAACCCAAGTCCCCTAAATGCAGCCACAATTTCTCCCTCTGTACCTGGAGAGTGCCTGCTGCACTCTGAAAGCGATGTCTGTCTCACCCTAGCAGCACCTGTGCCTCTCCTTTCCTTCTCTTCTGACCACCTAGTCATGACGTTGTCCTATTTTGTCTTGTGATTTATATGTAGATGTTTGATTAGGTGTGTGATATTACAACAGTACCTCGCTGTTTTGTTACATGCGTCACAAAACGCATCGTTTAAGTTTATGGAAGTGAAGTAGCTCCACACATACTTCGTTTGCGGTCACCCACATCCAATGAGAGCGTGACTGAACAACATGTGCCACTGCAGCAGACAGAGCGGCTAGCAAGCGTGCTCTGCAGTTGTACAGGGCCATATTACGCACATGACTTGGCAGGCGGAAGAACAAGTAGTTCAGACTAAGTTGGCATTTTTTTTAGATAAACTAGGGTAATTGTGGTCAGGGGCGGCTGCAGGATTTCATTCCAAGGTACGCACAAATCCAGCACCACCCGTCCCCTTCCAATAGCAGTTATTTCAGTATTCAAACATTAAATAACGAATGCATCAAGTCAAATAAAAACAAATATTTTTTTTATAATTTAGCAAAATTCGGCTTTTTATCTTTGCATTTTTATTATTTTATTTTTGTTAGTTTTAATATTTTATTGTCTTCATAATTAAAGCTATAGACAAAATCCTGCTTGACATTTTAGAAAATATTTTGCGTAGCTACCCAGTATGTATTAACATCAGAGAAAAAAAAAAAGAAAAAAAAACACAGAAACATGTTATATGCCACCATAAATGTCCAAATTATATTTAACTGAATCGTAAATTTTTTTTTAAATTGCTCATTTTATTTCTATAAAACATTTTATTATTATTTGAGTAAAAACTATACCGACATTTGAGAATCCATATTTATTTTATTTATTCATTAATTTGACCTGTTTATTGGTGCATATATAGGCTATAATTTAACTCATACAACAGTTCCTTGGACAGCTACAGTGCCACTAAAGCAGGGGTCACCAATCTCGGTCCTGGAGGGCCAGTGTCCCTGCAGGGTTTAGCTCCAACTTGCTTCAACACACCTGCCTGAGTGTTTCAAGTATGCATATAAGTCCTTAGCTGCGTCCCAAATGGCACACTATACACTATGCACTCATGCACTATGTACTTATGCACTTACACACTCAACAGGATAGTATATGTATGTAGTGTCGTCCCAAATGGCACACTAATGTTTTTTTACTAAGCGGAAATTAAAACGTTTGACGGTTGCCAAATCAGTGAAATATCAAAAAATCAAATAATACCTGCCGTGAGTATTGCCGCATTTACCATCGAGAGGCGCTATAATCACTCTTGTAGGAGAATTTTGCTTTCACCATCTAGAAAAAATAAAGTTATTCAACATGTGCATCCGATAGCTCCGCCCCTTTCGCTACGTGAGCAAACCTGCGGTCGTTGAGTGCGTGAAGTGTCCATCATTACACACTTCATTTTAGCGGCTGATTGAGTGCATCATCCGGGTAATCAAAGTGCACTTATTATTTTTAGAGTTTTCAGTGTGAACACACTACTTACACTGTTTATACTACAAAATGGCGTAGAATAGTGCATAAGTATGCGATTTGGGACGCAGCTCTTGATTAGCTATTCAGGTGTGTTTGATTAGGGTTGGAGGTAAAATCTGCAGGACACCGGCCCTCCAGGAACAAGTGTGGTGATCCCTGCACTAAAGCTTTCAAACACAACCCCAATAAAGTTATGAAAGATGAGACTTTCACCGGTGACGGCCAACATCTCAACATGCCGTAACCGTCCTTCGGGTGGTATAGCCGGGATTAACTCACAAAACAAGACGTCAGGCTTGACTGAAGTGCAGTTATTTCCTCGTTGTTCAAAGAGTGAAAGTTCGTGTTTCATAGATATAGTATGTAGCTTTAGGACTGTGAACATCAACAATGTTAAGCGTGTCTTTATTCGATGCACAGCAAAAACAAAAGTCTTTCAGCAGTGCATGTAGCTGTTGGTTAAGTTCTCTCCCGGAGTCCTCAGTGGAGAAACAATCGTAACCATACCCAAGTGAACGATTTATGGAGAAGCAGGCAGCTGTAGTGTATACTGTTTAATAATCAATTTAAATTATATCACAAATAAATAAATGAAAATCAGCAATAATTCCCGCCCTCTCTTGGTAGGTACGCACAGTGCGTACAGCCGTATGGCTGCAGGCGCCACTGATTGTGGTTACTTTCCTCTGTATTTCTATTTCAAATAAACTACATATTTGCTCCAAATTATTGAAATATCGATATTTTGATACGAGAATCGATTATAAAACATACAAAGCTGATATCGATATTTTAGTATCGATCCGCACATCACTATTGTCAGGTGGTGTATTTTACATCTTAGGTGTCTTTTAAATCGGCCCCCACTTTAAATTATGCAATAGCAAACTAAGACTCTTTAAGACATTGGTTTATTATTGTTTTACATGATTTCTGAATAAAAAATTATGACAAAAATGCACATTGTAAGAATTATATCGTGCTTTATATTTTATAAATATAATATTAAGCTGACTTTCCCATACTGGATGGGAGACCACTAGGGAACACTAGTTTGCTATTGGAAGTGGTGTTAGTGAGGCCAGCAGGGGGCGCTCAACCTGTGGTCTGTGTGAGTCCTAATGCCCCAGTAAAAGTGAAGGGGACACTACACTGTCAGTGGGCGCCGTCTTTCGGATGAGACGTTAAACCGAGGTCCTGACTCTCTGTGGTCATTAAAAATCCCATGGCACTTCTCGTGAAAGAGCAGGGGTGTAACCCCGGTGTCCTGGCCAATGTCCCTCTATCGGTCCTTACGATCATGGCCTCCCAATCATCCCCTCCCACCGAATTGGCTCTATCACTGTCTCTCCACTCCACCAATAGCTGGTGTGTGGTGAGCGCACTGGCGCCGTTGTCCTGTGGCTGCCGTCGCATCATCCAAGTGGATGCTGCACACTGGTGGTGGTGTGGAGAGACCCCCCTCATGATTGTGAAGTGCTTTGGGTGTACATACACAATAAATGCGCTATATAAATACACATTACAATACATTACATACTTACCACAAAAATATGGTACTTGTTTGCTTTTTTAACATTCATTTTCCTTTCCAAATAGCTTAAAAACAAGCCTAAAATGACATTTGTTGCCTCTCTGTTGTCCAATATTATTAGTAATAAATTACCATCAAAATAAAAGGTACAAACTGTGATCAAAATGTGTTTGTCCGCACATCTACATCATCTCTCCTTAATATAGAACTGGACATCAGAACTGAATAAATAAAAAAAAAAACATTGTGAACGTTAGCAAGGGCCGGAGAAGCTTTTATCAATGGCGCAATCCTTAAATGGTGGCTCTAAAAGCACTAACACAATATCCACAAATACACTGGGGTTTGATTAATAATTTATTAAGCATACGATCAATCAAATACTCTATACTTGATCTCATTCTCACTAAATTAGATTATCAAACCAACCGGGGGCCCCAGAGTTGTTTTTGTTGTTTAAGAAGAAAAATAACGCAGCTGGCCATTATTACTGTGATTTAATACTGATATCGATCCATTTGTAGGAACCGAGCGGATGGCCATTAGCATTAGGACATAATATGAAGAGTCGTCTCGAAGAATGCTGTCTTGTCTTACATATATGACTCAATTAGTGGTTAGGTAATTGGCTGAATGTAACACACACACACACACATACACATACACACACACCTCCTCCAGACGGCTCATATGCTGAACTGTGGCTCGGGCTGGAGTGCTGATGTTTTCCAGAGGTGTGCTCAATATTGGCGGCTGGTTCGGCACGCTGAATGTAGGAGACAGAAGGCCAGGGACAAACACCTTGCTGACCTGCACACACATTCAAATAAATAAATAAATACAACATGATGGTTTTGTGTTACCAGATGGGTGAAACTGAATTATTTGGAAGATGGTTGGAAAAAATAATCGTGTTTTGTGACATTTTAACACAGATAAAAGCCTAATATCATATCTATAGTAAAGTTTCCAGTAAATTTCCAGAGATCTTCTATAGTAAATTTGAGAAAATTTGGGAATGTATATAAACTATATATATACACAGTACAATCTTTAATTAAAATATTTTGTTCATAAGCTGACATGCACACAAGCTTCTACATATTAACAATGACATTTTTGACTGATTTCATTGTTTAATGCAGTGGTTCTCAAAGTAATTTATTATTGAAAATAAAATAAATTGTTTGAAATTGAACTTTAGAACTGTGAAAAAATGCACATATCGGCAATTCAGCATCTACATTTAATAATGTTAAAGACGTTTAATGTGTATTATAAACTTTACCAATCTGTTGGAGTGCAGTGAGTGCACAATTCTGTGCTTCTGAATGGCTGCATTTAAATTTCTGTCGTGTTTCAGTTGGTGCAAACAGCCAAATTGCTCATCACTGCAAATCTCATCACATAGTGTGCTGTTAGGACACGGAGTTAATATAACCTTCTCACCTAATGTTTACGTTCGTAATATTTATATTATTTGCTAATTAATAACCAACTCATGTGGAACTGGAAAGCTACTACTGTCCACCAGAGGTCGCATTTCAGTCACGAATGCTTACTTTGATAGCCTTCCTGACTGAGGCCCCCTTTACACTAGTGCATTTTAGTTTTAAAATGGCGCATAAGATTAAAAACGATCCGCATCCACACTAGCGTTTCACCTAGCGTCTCTGAATATATCTCCGTCCACACTACGCCGCCAAAAATGTATATCACATGACTATTCGCGCACTCTGGGCATGCGCGTTCTAGTATAAACAGAACGCATGCGTCTCGCTCGGCATTTGGTTATTGTTAGTCAAACAATGAACGCGATGGCAAAGAAAGCAAGAGAGTTATATTTATGGACAGACAACGAGGTTGAGTTGTTACTAAACGTAACAAATGAATAACTGCACAATGGCGCCTAAAACAGACAATAGTGCAAACAACGCTCCCATTTCTGTGCCCATGTTGTTGTTTACAGTACCGTCTTCCGGTATTGTTGAAGCCATGTGTTATAGTCATGTGATAGAGGCTTGAAGAATAAGGGAAGAATACGCAATGACACAAAAGCCCCAATCAGGTAGCGAATCTCAGCACTCCGTTTTCAGATGTCTCCGTTTTCCCTCATCCACACTGAGACGGAGCAGCAGCGTTTCAGAATGAAAACGGCCTCTCCAGGGTTTCCAAAACGCTCCGGCGTAGTGTGGACGGATGGCGTAACCATGGCAAAACGTATGCGTTTTCAAACTAAAACGCATTAGTCTAAACAGGGCCTTATTGAATGAAATATGCTGTTTTCAATGATGGCAACCCGGGGTGCTGGAAAATAATTGGCTGAAGTGGCATTGGGAGGGTTAAAATGACCACAACAAGACAGACGTTCCAGCACATAACACACACATTTTCAAAGCAGAATATCTGACTTCAGCATTGCTTTTTAGATAAACAAGAATGTTCACTTAGCATGTTTCTGAAATACTGCAAACATAGTATGGTATTTTTATGCTTTAGAAGAGTCAAAAACTTACATACAGCACCTTTAAAATACTTAGAAATTCTGAGAAATGTATATAAACTGTATATAGAAGCTTTAACTATAAACATTTTGTTCATAAGCTGACATAAGCTGCGTCCCAAATCGCATACTAATGCACTATTCTACGCCATTTTGTAGTATTAATAGTGTAAGTAGTGTGTTCACACTGAAAAGTCTAAAAATAATAAGTGCACTTTAATTTCCCGGATGATGCACTCATTCAGCCGCTAAAATTAAGTGTGTAATGATGGACACTTCACGCACTCAATGACTGCAGGTTTGCTTACGTAGTGGAAGGGGCGGAGCTATCGGACACACATGTTGAATAACTTTATTTATTTTTTGGATGGTGAAAGCAAAATTCTCTTATGAGAGTGATTATAGCGCCTCCCGATGGTGAATGCGGTTATACTCACGGCAGGTATTATTTGATAATTCGGTCGTTTATTTTACGGATTTGGCAACCGTCAAACGTCATTAGGGAAACGGTTTGAATTTCTGTTTAGTAAAAAAACATTAGTGTGCCATTTGGGACGCCACTACATACATATACTATCCCGTAGAGTGTGTAAGTGCATAAGTACATAGTGCATGAGTGCATAGTGTATAGTGTGCCATTTGGGACGCAGCTCTAAAATAGTATATATGTCACAATTATTCAGTCTCCTGTGTATTTTGTTTTCTTTTCCCCAAATATTTCCCAAATGATGTATAACAGATTCAGGAATTTTTCCTAGTATTTCCTATAATATGTTTTCTTCTGGAAAAAGTCTTATTTGTTTTATTTTGGCTAGAATAAAAGCAGTTTTTAAACGTTTTAAAACCATTTTAAGGTCAATATTATAAGCCGTCTTAAGCAATATTTTCCATTGTCTACAGAACAAACCAAACTATTGTTATACAATGACTTGCCTAATTACCCTTACCTGCCTAATTAACCTAGTTAAGCTTTTAAATGTCACTTTAAGCTGAATACTAGTTTCTAAAAATATCTAGTAAAAGAGAATAAGACCTAGAAAATTGGTTAAAGGTGAGTCACCTACGTCTGAAACACACAGCATCAGCACTGCTGGAGAGAAATAGCCTTTTTATGCATCAATCATACATCTTATAAGCACCATCTTATTTCATTAATAAATGATAAGAATATAACTGTATAAAGCAGACATGCCTGTATGTCTGTAAAGAATCCCCAGCATCTCTCTATCTCTCTGTCTCCACTGCACTAATGACAATCTCTCATCCAGATGCGAGTGACTCACCTGGAACCAATTTTCAAATCTCTGGTGATTGGTGGAAAACATGATGGAATGGGGTGATGTATTAGACCCGGTGCTGCGCTCTAAGTGCAAATTGTAATGCGCGGATGCCTTTGGCTTTTTTAATACAAAGAGAACTATGCACGGCGGACACAGCATCGTGAGGCGCAAATAAAGCAGCTGAAAGTGGAAAAAGGATTCAGGCCACTAATAATGTCAATTGGGAGGTGAAAAACACACGCAAATCAAGACTTACCCTGGTGACTCCTGTGTACAACACCAGACTCCCATTGGCCTCCAGCACCAGCATTGTGTGAATGTCCTTTCACAAAAACACAAAATAAATGAGAGGAAAATTGATCTCCTGATGACGACAGCTGAGGAAAAGACAACAACACTTTACAGCTGATGGCAGTCACGATTAATTAAACAGTGTAAATTACTTATTGTTGTAGGAAGCAGGAAGATCTGATCTCAATGAATTTGGTGAAACAAGACTCTGCGTGGAAACTGCATTAGCCATTTACATAGATTTTTTAATTTATCGCATGAAAACTTTTAACGTGAATAACTTTCAAAAACTTTCAAAGAGCGCAGATGAATTGTGCACAATAATATGAGTATAGAACGAAACTAGTGCTGTCAAACGATTGAAACCACATCCAAAATATAAAAATACAAAAAAAATAAATAAATATTTAATATATACTTATAAATACTAATATTAAGTTATATATAATTTGTATTGGATATAAATATTTAATTTTATAAATATAAATAAACTTCAATGTATACAATAGCCCCTTTCACACATACAGACCTTTCCGGAAAATTACCGGCAATTTTCCGGAAAGGTTGTATGTGTGAACAGGTCCTTTTTGAAAATACCGGTAAATTCGTTCTGGCTATTTTCCGGAAAGTGAAGTTGTAACATTACCGGCAATTTGCCGGAATGCTGCGCTGTGTGAATGCAGAAGGAAGATTGCCGTAATAAGCGCGTGCACGTCTAGAACGTGCTGACGTGAGACGTCTGCTTTAGCCAATCACAACAGTCAGACGCATTTACGTCCGCGCGGTTTGTGAGAATAAAAGCCTTTGAATATTTTTCCAGACACATTTAGCTGCTAGAAGTTAGCCAGATCACGTTTATATGTTCTTCTTAATGCCAACTGTGTAAATAATCATCAATGAGATGCTTATGATAAGCCGTTGTTTGTTTACCTTCAAGCTTTGCGTGTGCCTGTAAAACAGCCTGTGAGCGCCTGCACACGCACATATTATGAACATCTCGACATGCGAAAGTGATCCTGCGAAAGTTGTTCACAATATTGATCATCAAAAGAGTTTGTAATTTAGTCAAATGTTTACAAACACAAGCGCAGCCGTTTAAAGCTCATTTGTGGTGAATGATGTCAGAATTTACCAGTATTTTGGAGTGGATGTGTGAATGCTCTTTTCCGGAAAATTTCCGTAACGTCCTCGCCTGTGTGAACAGCGCTTTTTTGTATATACCGGTAAAGTCGTTCCGGAAATTTTCCGGATATTTACCGGTATCACTGTGTGAAAGGGGCTATTGTCAACTACTCACCTCTAGAGGAGCGGCATCTTTTGCAGCGATGGTGGAAACCGTTGCAAAGATCAGTTGAGACGTTTCATTGCTCTCAAGAAATTTTACACACCTGCAAAAGGCAAGCAAGTTGATTGAGGTTTTTTATTTTAAGGTATGTGATGTTTCAGCTCAAAATACTCCATAATAATGTCAATTGAGGCATTTTGGTCACTGTTACTTTAAATTTTAATGAAACTGTGCTCTTTTTAAAAGAAGGCGGAGCTACAAATGCCTGTGTGTCGCCCAATGACTGCCAGCGACGTTTCCCATTGAACGCTTTGAGGGCAAAATGCCTCGTGACAGGCACAAACCGTTGCAAAAGACTGCTGAAATTGGAGCCTGGGTATGGGCTGCCTGATGGAGCCAGAGGAGTTGCGGAATCAAGCTTCCAGCTAAATGCTTTTATTTTTAATTAGCAGTCAACAGGAACCAAAATATAGCCTACATAGATAACGATCTAATCTTGGTTTTTTTTTTCTAGTAATGATACGGAATACTACACTCTCTGGCCACTTTATTAGGTACACCTGTCCAACTGCCCTTTATGCAAATTTCTTATCTGCCAATCACATGGCAGCAACTCAATGCATTTGTAGACATGATCAAGACGATCTGCTGCAGGTCAAACTGAGCACCAGAATGGGGAAGAAAGGTGATTTAAGCGACTTTGAACGTAGCATGGTTGGTGCCAGACAGGCTGGTCTAAGTATTTCGGAAACTGCTGATCTACTGGGATTTTCACGCACAACCATCTCTAGGAGTAACCGAGAATGGTCCGAAAAAGACATTCAGATGGTAGGGTCAGAATTTAGCATCATTAACATGAAAGCATGGATCCATCCTGCCTTGTATCAACGGTTCAGGCTGGTGGTGGTGGTGTAATGGTGTGGGGGATATTTTTTGGCACACTTTGGGCTCATTAGTACCAATTGAGCATTGTGTCAACGCCACAGTCTACCCGAGTATGGTTTCTGATCATGTCCATCCTTTTATGACCAGTGTACCCATCTTCTGATGGCTACTTCCAGCAGGATAACACGCCATATCATAGAGTAAATTATCTCAGACTGGTTTCTTGAACATGACAATGAGTTCACTGTACTCAAATGGCCTCCACAGTCACCAGAACTCAATCTAATAGAGCACCTTTGGCATGTGGTGGAACACGAGATTCGCATCATGGATGTGCAGGGGAGATATCTGCAGCAACTGCGTTATGCTATCGTGTCAATATTGAGCAAAATCTCTGAGGAATATTTCCAGTAGCTTGTTGAATCTATGCTAAGAAGTATTAAGGCAGTTCTGAAGGCAAAAGGAGGTATAAATCGTTACTAGTAAGGTGTACCCAATAAAGTGGCCAGTTAGTGTATATTGCAGTTTATTTATTTATATATTTACTTAACAAAACCTAAAATTTTGATCTTGAAAAAAGACCTACTTGAACCCAGCAGATACAATTACTTAAATGTGCAAGGACACCATGCTAAAAACATGTCTAAAACCAAAAAAAGTTCACCTGAGCTGCTGATGGGACTCGACCAGAAAGCATAGGTACCGGTTTTCACACAGATCAGAGGTGATGAAGACTTTAGACGCCTGGCAGCCTTTCTCCCTGTAGCACGCGCACGCACAAGCACACACACACAAGCACACACACACACACACACACACACACACACACATACACACACACACATACACACACACACACACACACACACAAACAAACACAAGCGCACACACACACACACACACAAACACAAGCACACACACAAACACAAGCACACACACAAACACAAGCACACACACACAAACACAAGCACACACACACAAACACAAGCACACACACACAAACACAAGCACACACACACAAACACAAGCACACACACAAACACAAGCACACACACAAACACAAGCACAAACACAAGCACACACACACACATACACACACACACAAGCAAACACACGCACACACAAGCACACACACAAGCGCGCACACACACAAGCGCGCACACACACACACACACACACACACACACACACACACACACACACACACAAAATACTTGCTGTGTTTCCATCCAAAGATGCAAATCAAACTGAAGCTCAAAACTGAAACATTGCATAAAACATTAGAGAATAAAGCAGTGCTTTCTTTGAGTGAGTCAAAGAGAACAGAATCATCATTTCCTGATAAACTGGTGCCAAATATAAAAACAAAAAATGGATTTGGCTGCAGTAGGAGAAGCCTTTTTCCCTTATAAAATGAAGTATTTGCACCTCAGAAGATGAAATGCAATGAACACACAGTGGCTTTTGGAGGCGTGAGACGCTCTTTGGGAGTGCAGACGCACAAGACTAGGTCTGCATAATATATCGTTTCAGCATTAATATCTCAATCTGCACATCGGCAATGTTGAGTTGGGATTATAGTGATATGAATTCAAGTTCAGCAGATGGCTTGAATAGCTCTTTTCGTAAGAAAGTTGTTCAATTAGATTGATTGGGATGATTCTCTAAGGAAGGAATAAAGACAAAAGTGAAATAATCAGTGCTTTATGGTGATAAAATTACACGGTTTAGTCATCCCTGTATAAATAATTCAATTAAATACATTTTACATACGATTTCTTGTGGTGGAATAAAATGTAATTTGTAATTATAATCCATTGGATGATGAAACGGCAGCCAAAAGCTACGGCACTAGTGCGCTTACCACACACCAGCTATTGGTGGAGTGGAGAGACAGTGATAGAGCCAATTGAGACAATTTGGCCAGGACACCGGGGTTACACCCCTACTCTTTACGAGAAGTGCCATGGGATTTTTAATGGCCACAGAGAGTCAGGACCCCCTTTTAACGTCTCATCTGAAAGATAATTGCTTTAAAATCTCCTGAAATGATCACACAGCAGTCAGTTACTCCATTGTGGTTAAACTCTGCAGTGACTCCACAAATCTGATTGGATCCATTTTAGACTGTGGTTTCTGGATAGCAATGCATATCACAGAAAAACTAAATATCAGTTTTTCCCCAGTATTCTGCAGCCCTATTCATTCATTCATTCATTCATTCATTCATTTTCTTGTCGGCTTAGTCTCTTTATTAATCTGGGGTCGGCACAGTGGAATGAACCGCCAACTTATCCAGCAAGTTTTTACGCAGCGGATGCCCTTCCAGCCGCAACCCATCTCTGGGAAACATCCACACACACATTCACACACACACTCATACACTATGGACAATTTAGCCTACCCAATTCACCTGTACCGCATGTCTTTGGACTGTGGGGGAAACCGGAGCACCTGGAGGAAAACCACGCGAAGGCAGGGAGAACATGCAAACTCCACACAGAAACACCAACTGAGCCAAGGTTCGAACCAGTGACCCAGCAACCTTCTTGCTGTGAGGCGACAGCACTACCTACTGCGCCACTGCCTCTCCCCCAGCCATATTCTAGTTCTTTCAATTTAATTCTAGTTTATTTGTATAGTGCTTATCAAAATAATTACTGTTCCAAAGCCGATGCACGATAAAACAATGCACATTAATGCATTACAATCAAAATCAGTAATTAGTTCCTACGATTATTAGTTCTGGAGGAATATGTAGAGGTATAATGAAAATAAAATGGGAAAATATGATACACCAGTGTTTTGTATGGAAAAACTGTCTTAACACTGTTTTTATCTGTTTATATTATATATATATATTATATTATATTTATATTTATATGTTTGTTTTGTTGGTTTTATTATTTTTGTCTCTTTTATTCCTGTTTATGTAAAGCACTTTGAACTGCCACTGTGTATGAAATGTGCTATATAAATAAAATTGCCTTGCCTAGGATAATGATAATTCTGAACCACAGTGATGACAGACTTTGGCTGAGGGATTTCAGAATGACCAAAACAATGTTTCAGATGTTCTACAATGTGCTCGCTCCACTGGTTTGACCATTAATGCCTCACACCTTAATACATCACACCCATTTTTAAGATCATAAATGTGTTTCCATCAAAGCTTTTGCTCGTATTTGGTTATCGAATAAAAAGTTTATCCTACTTAGTAGTGTGCATGCATACATTTTCTTTCATACGCATTTTCAAAATGTTTGCACATCTAATGGTTTCCATTAAGCATTTTATTTAAAAGATTTATTATTGGCCTTTTTGCCTTTATTAGATAAGACAGTAATCAGACTGGAAGTGCAGTGGGGGAGAGAGGGGGGTTGTTGTAGTGGGGGTTGAGCCGTGATTTGAACTCTGGACAGCCTGAAGTGCTACCGCACCATAGATCATCGCGCGAACCACTAGGCTATTGCCCCAACATTAATCTTTTTTTAATGCAATATGTCAAATGCGCAAAAAAAAAAAAACAGGTGGATGGAAACATGGTTATTGAATTCAGGACAGTCATAGAAGGTAATTTAATACTCTCTGACAGCACACTGAAGCTCATCAGACCTGGAGATGGCGCTGGTTTCCGTCCACAGCTGCTCGATGCAGAGGTCTGGTAAGATGGGCTCCATCTCGGGCAGTAAGGTGTCATTCAGGGTGCTGTTGGGTGAAGCCAGGATGCTGTGGCCACGCGAAGATGGCGTGTGGCATGACATGTTGAAGCGCTGATTCCCAGAGAACGAGGGCACGGCAATGCCAGGGGAATGAGCACGACTTTAGAAAGTCAGGCAAATTAAAATGTTTTTAAAAAAAAGAAAAAGAAAAAAATGAGACATTTAAATTTAGATATTTTTACGACATAACATAATATAACAATATAATAAAACATAACATAATTTAACAACATAATATAACAATATAATAAAATATAATATAATATAACAATATAACATAATATAACAATATAATAAAACATAACATAATATAACAATATAACATAATAACCATATAATAAAACATAACATAATATAACATAATATAACAAAATAATATAACATAACATAATACAATAACATAATAAAATAAAAAGTATAATACATTATAATATAAGGTAAAATAATATAACATAATATACTGTAATCTAATATAATCTAATCTAATCTAATATAATATAATATAATATAATATAATATAATAATATAATATAATACAATATAATTAATGCTGTCAAATTAAGTGCGTTAACGCATGCAAATAATTTGAAATATTTAACGTAATTAACACAGTTGCAGTTTTTTTCCTGTTGTGGCCGAAGTGTGTTCAACATGCAAAGAAATATGAATAAGACCAAGGAAGCACTTACCAGGCTAGTCAGCGTTTCCTCCAGAGTTTCATCTAATATCCTATGTTTCATTTTTAACTTTCGACTTTTGTTTTAATGGAATTTGATACCACATGGTGAACGGAAAGAAAAACCTCCGCATTTCACCCTTTAAGGTTATCAAAATTGCTGTTTACATGGTAGACTTCTAATAAGAGTTCTAACTTAGTCATATTAAAATCGGAATATTGGTGTCCATGTAAAGGTACTTAGAAAGGGCCAGATGATGTTGCAAGCTGTCAAAGTCAGCGCATTCCTTTTCCTTTCAGCATGAGCCCTCCAATGTTTTATTAAGTTTGACGTGTTTCCCACTTTAACACAAGTTTTGTAAAGCGTCTGCTTCACGTTGATGTGTCAGAATCCTTATAAAATACAGCCATACTTCAGAACGCTTAGTTTAAGCAAATTTGATGAACGCGATCATGCGCGTTGAATCTGAAGGGAGTCGCTCAGGCTGCGCTGTCCTGCGCACGTTTTGTGTGTGTGTGTCACAGCAAAGCGCGCACAACGCGTACCTGTTTGTCCCTTTGATGTAGGCTAACGTTTGATGCTTCTTACGTCCTTTTCGCAGCACCAGTGGTCACAAAATTAGGTACCGAATGCATATGCTGATTCAGTAATCCTGCCTGTTCTCACTCTCGGCTCACATCATTCAAAACAAAAGGGCCACATTGTCCCCCGATAATGTCAACAGACTGGACTGTCTCAGCAACAGGCTGAATGTAAAGGAGGACTAAGCTAAATTGTTTCTGCTTAATAATAAATGTTCTCAACACACAGCAATACAACTTTTCAACGAGTGCAACTGTTTGTATTCAATACTTTATTATTATTACAATTTTCTATATTTGCAAAGCCTGTGTTTTGACATTTTCTGCAGTTCACTTAGAATCCAACATGGAAATCATCTTTGTTTGTTATTGCCATTGTTTTTCAATTCAAATGGCATTAACATGCCTGTGTTTTTATTTCTGTAATAAATATGCACTCAAGCCAGAATCTTGATGGTTTATTGTGGGTATGTTGAAGAAATCGGTGTTACAAAATAAACAAAAATTCTAATACACAATTATAATTTGAATTTAAATAGTTTTTGTCTTGCATTTACATTAATTTTACATTTGAAGAGCCAAAATTATAACTTTCGGTCTTTTAAATGTGATTAATTGCGATTAATTGCAAAAAAAAAAAAAAAGAAAAAAAAGTGTGATTAATTAGTTTTTTGTTTTAGTTTTGCACTAAATATGTTATAATATAATATAACATAAAATAATATAATATAATTAACATAAAAAATATATAAAATAATATAATATAATATAATATAATATAATATAATATAATATAATATAATAAAATATAACATAATATAATATAAAATAATATATGAAATAATATAATACAATATTATACAATATATGATGTGAAATAAAATAATATAACATAATATAACATAATATAATATAACATAACATAACATAACATAACATAACATAACATAACATAATATAATATAATATAATATAATATAATATAATAAAAAACAATTGTGCTGCTTTATATTTTTCATATTCTTTGATTTATGATTATATATTTTTTCAATAAAATTTTTAAATTGCGATTTCTGTGCACAATATGTAAAAAAACACCATTCATAGCCAATATTGATGCATGGTCATACCTGAGAGCAGCCATGTTGGAAATGCTGGGCGAGTGAACCCGAGAGTGCAGGGCCGGTGAGGCTGGGATTCGGCTTTGGTTGTGAAGAGCATGGCAGTGTAAAGGTGAAGCCGGAGAGTCCAGCCGGTTCACGTTCCTCAGGTGTGTGCTGAGGAAACTGGGAGCCGCATTAGGAGTGTGAGCCGGTCCAGGCTGATCTGGAAACTTTAACACAGTGTTCTGCTCCTGAAATAAAACACACACACAGGGCTTTAGGCTCCAAACAAGTCTAGGAGTGTGTCTCAATCAGCACTCTTGTTTAGTAGTCAGCGCACTGATGAGGGAGTCAGCCATTTTAACTGCTGTCTCAATCAGAAAATTTGTTCAGTGTCCTGAGAAGTCCCACAATGCATTGCAACTCTAAACATTGAAAACCTCTCACAAACACTTATATTGCACATTAAACACAATATCTGGAAACTTTGGAAGTTCCGATGATTTGTTGGTTGGCATCTGTCATTGCAATGTGAATTGGGCTGAAGACTGCATTAAACGTACCTCAGATGTGACTTTGCGCAGGTTCCAGACGGTGTGTGTGCACTGCTGTGTGTCGTAGGTCATGATAATGGAGGGTTTGAGGCAGGTGAACACCACTCTCAGAGCGCTGTCTGAAACATACTGGAGCCGCGCTTCAAACAGACCTGCACCAATGAGTGAGAGCAACAAGAGCATTGACAAATGACACATCGGCCCCGTTTACAATAGTTAAGATTGTCAAACATTGAATAAAACAGGCATTTTAGGGATCTGTTCTTTCAGCTTTGAACAACAATACATATATTTTCTGCACAGGTTATCCAAGATTTTAGTAAATTATTGAATTTAAAAGGTTTTGCATTAAGAATGCAGCTGGCTTTATATACACTACCTGACAAAAGGCGTGTCGCTTGTCCAAGTTTTAGGAACAACAAATAATAACTTGACTATTCTTATTCTATCTGATCATTTGGTATCAAAAGTGGCTTAAATGAAAGGCAAAGGCCTCTAGATGACGCTTATTTTACCAAAATTAAATATGATCATGTCTTGATTTTTAATGATTTCATTAGGACAGTAAGGTCTGACTTTGCTTAGACAAAAGTCTTGTCACTGAACAGAAATAATGTCCAGTATAGAATATAGTCATGCTGCAGTGGAAACAGAATGAATATTGTGTCTGACTCCATCATGAGCTTGGAGGACTGCATCCATACATCTCTGCAATGACTCAAATCACTGATTAATAAAGTCATCTGGAATGGCAAAGAAAGCGTTCCTGCAGGACTCCCAGAGTTCATCAAGATTCTTTAGATTCATCTTCAATGCCTCCTTTATCTTACCCCGGACATGCTCAATAATGTTCATGTCTGGTCACTGGGCTGGCCAATCCTGGAGCACCTTGACCTTCTTTGCTTTCAGGAGCTTTGATGTGGAGGCTGAAGTATGAGAAGGAGCGCTATCCTGCTGAAGAATTTGCCCTCTCCTGTGGTTTGTAATGTAATGGGCAGCACAAATGTCTTGATACCTCAGGCTGTTGATGTTGCCATCCACTCTGCAGATCTCTCGCACGCCCCATACTGAATGTGACCCCAAACCATGATTTTTTCTTCACCAAACTTGACTGATTTCTGTGAGAATATTGGGTCCATGCTGGTTCCAATAGGTCTTCTGCAGTATTTGTGATGATTGGGATGCAGTTCAACAGATGATTTATCAGAAAAATCCACCTTCTGCCACTTTTTCCAAATGATGAACAAAAAGTCAAGTTATTATTTCTTGCTCTTAAAACTGGGATCGAAGACAAGACTTTTGTCAGGTAGTGTATATTTACCCTCTCTTGTTACAGATAAAAGTAAACTGGCAAGCGCAACAAGTATGAAAGCCACCACAGCTCATGGCTGTGCACAAAATCAGCAAAATATAATGCTGTGAAGCCAGGAAAAAGTATAAATTGCACGGTAACAACGATTATCACACCAAGTAAATAAATTAAGAAGAAAGGTCTGTACAATTACATAATTTATCCGCTTAAAAATATGGGCCCAATTTAGACATGGGATCGATAACGATAACCCTAAAAATAGCATTTATAAGCCGATAACGATATGGCCGCCGATATATCGTGCATCCCTAGAAGAAATGTTTATTTTTGGGTGAGTTTCAATTTAACTAAAGCTAAACCAGCACTACTCTCCTGTCTGCCTGAATTGCTGGAATGTTTGAAGTATCATGGCTTTTACTCTCTTTTTTTCCATCTATGTTAAGCTGCTTTGACAGTCTATGGGCCCTATCATACACCCGGCACAATGTGGCGCAAGGTGCGACGCAATAGTTGTTTGCTAGTTTCAGCTTGGAGCAAGAGTCGTTTTGATGTTTTGCGCCATGCTGTTGAAATAGCAAATGCATTCGTGCTCAAATGTGCGCCCATAGACATTCTGGTCTAAAAAGGAAGCAATCTGAGGCGCATTGCTGGCGCGGTGCTATTTTGAGAAACTATAATAGATTTTTCAATAGACCAAAACAAAGTCAGTCTATTGTCCAGCGCAGAGCGCGTTAGTTATGCGCCTCACTTACACACTGCTTAATACACACAAGATGAAGAGCAATACACAAACATCTTTACAAATGAAAAATAATTCAAATATTAAGGATATATATATATAATATATATAAATAAATATAAAGAATTAAAATATTACAAAACATATTATTTTCTAGCCTACATAAATATAAAAAACACTGCCTTCACGCATTCATGCATTCTTCATCTCGGGAGGCTTTTTCAGTTCATTCATAACAATTTGCTTTTGTATAATGTTATTATTATTAGCAGTATTATTTATTATATCCATATTTATATTTGTTTTATTAAAAACAAGCTTAGCTTTGCCCACCTGTCAGGTTTTAGACCATATGGGGCACAGCATGTGTTTTAGGATATAACTCAGGTTTTTTACTTCGTTATTATTGTTCATTTATTCGTTTGCTGGAAATTAGAACTGAATTTATAAATAGTTTTGAAACAAATCCTTGCACTTAATAAAAAAAATTAATTATAGGCTAATTGATGTGTGCGTACAAGGTTTCCCTATCCACGAGAGCGAAAGTGAAAGTATATTATAAGATGCCTTATCTCTCATTCTCGCGCTGTAGATGCTCTGTTTAACAGTTTTCTTGCTAGTGAAACGCTCAGTTTTTCCACTGACAAAGTCGTCATGTAAATAGCAAATGCGCTTATGGCGCAACGCAACTGGCTCTTAAAGGGAATGGGAGATGAGACTCTGATTGGTTTATTCTCAAAACACACCTATAACTCATTAAGAAAAAAAGCTCAACCCTTTTAGACCATGCGACACGGCGCAAAGTGGATTTTTCCGTCCTTATATTATCAAAAGTGGATTCTGACACGGCCTTAAAGCGCTTGCACCCTGCGCTTTGCACTTTGCGCATGGATTGTCAAAATACAGCCCTATATGTTAAAAAACGCTACAGCAATAAAATACCTTTTTTAGGTTATGCATTTTCGACCAATTCCAGAAGTAATGTGAAAGCATATTAAATTGCCTTGTTTTTATAGCATAGACATTAATGTGATTGAAAGCGTATAAATATAATTCAACATTTGTAAAAGATGCTACATAAATAAAGATTAATTGAATTAAATGAACAACAAATAACCACAAGCTTACTGCCAATTAACCGAAAATGTGATTGTTATAAGTTTTGCAGTGAAAAAAAACATTCAGAGAGTTGCACCAAAACACACAAATCACGATCAAAATTATTGTTGCCATTCACATCCTTTTCGCAAGCTCCAATACATTCCAAGTGCTAAATGTGTGGTTTTACCAAGTAAATAAAACAGCTTTATGACTGCTTGGCCTGCAGCTTTATTAGGAAATGCAATATTATATATAGTTTAAATTAAATTATGAGAAGGACAGTCTGACTGACTCTTACTGACGTTAGCAACATGATTGAATCAAGAAGCATAGAGGCCTGTTTATGTACGACTGTCATGTGTGTGATGACAGACTGTAAAATATTCCAGCAATCGTAACATAAATGTGAGACATGAGTGTCTCGTGTTTTTGAGAGTGAATATGATGCTAAAGGAACTAAAGGAAAAAATAAACAAGTAAATACACTGTTAAAAAATGCTGGGCTCCACACAATCAACAACATGAAGGAATTAAGTTAACTTATTCGTTTTTAGAAATTTAAGTGGATTGAAGATAAAACAATTAAGTTGTCCCCAAATAAATCCCAAGAATTGTGTGGTTTCAGGTCATTTTAAATAAGTAGTTTGAACATAACATCATTTTTTTGAGTAAGTAAAAAAATAAATATAAATATATTTTTAAATAATAACAATAATAAATAAATATACATATAAAAATTAAATGTTAAAAAATCTAATAAAAAATAAACAAATAATAATCAAAAAATTAAAAATAAATTTAAAGATAAAGTATTTAACAAACAACAAATGTCATTTGAAGGTAAAAAACAAAATAAATAAATAATAAATATATTTAAATATAATAATAATACAAATAAAATGAAATGCGTAAATAAAAACAAAATACAAAATAATTTTTTTAATAAACTTAAAAAATTTAAAATAAAATAAATATGAATTAATTAATTAATCCTAAATATAGTTTTATGGACATGGTAATTGTAAACTATATATATGCATGGTAAATCTGGTAAATATATGCATCATTTTTTAAAAACACTAAATAAATAAAAAATAAATAAATAATGATAAATAAAATTAATAAAAATTAATAAATAAATTTTACATCTCTTTTGGTTGATAAGCAGGTCATTTTAGAACAGATTATCAACATTATTTAAATTACATTAATTGTCATATAAGAAATACTAAACTAAAACTTGCAAGCTCATCATCCTTTTTTGTCATATTATAAATTATTTTCTTGATTGCACCAACAATCAATGTTTTCATCCTACCATTCACTGTTTAAGTATAAAGTGTGTTTTTGTAAAATGCAATTAGCTAAAAATAGCTATTCATCAGGTAAAAAGAAACAAAAAAAAAGAAATAATCTTGTCAAAAAACAAGTTGAACTGATAAAATGATTGCAACTTAAATGTACAAAATAAACTCAATACAAACAAACAAACAATTAAAAAAAGAAACGGGGCAAAATATGTTTGGGTAAAAAGAAAAAAAATTAACAACAAAAATTTTAATAAAAGAAAACAAGAAATGCAAAATAGAAAACAAAAAGCTAAAATAATCTACAGTAGTCAACATCTGAAGTGCATCAAAACCATTCATCAAAATCAAAACCATTGAGCAACAACTATTTTTGATCCACTTCAAATGTTGAATACTGCATACTTAATAGTTATATTAAGTACATAATAGTACGTTATAAAATAATATGGTACACAATTATTAATCCTTACCGGTGGACTTACAAACAACAGGAGCGATTTCATCTAATGGATGCAGCATGCTGAACAAAGTCGGGAGAGGTTCCCTGCTGATAAGAATCAACACATTAAAGAGCAGTTTTACAATGGAGAAGTCATTTTCACAACAGTCAAATGCATAGTTGGAGTAAATTACATGTTAAACCAAACATATCTAGGTAAATCAAGCATACCTGATGGGGCTCATGTGGCCATCAACTGTTATATTTTTGCGCTCCAAAAGTAGGCCAAACTTTGTTGGCCAGAGTGCAGAAACCTACAAATGAAGCCATTAAATTATGAGAGAGTAAACATAAGAGGTCTGCATCTGACAGAAAATATACGATGTGTGAAATGTAACTAGGCATTCAAAATAAACTCCATATTTCTAACACTTCCTTTAACTGTACTATCAACACAGGAAACATGTGCTGTTTACTATCGTCTATTTAGAGATTCCAACGCAATAGAGCCATTAAACAGTAGGTCACATTGTATTTCAGTGTCCTAAAATTGTGTTAGGAGTCTCCAACAGCAGGTTTAAATCAATCTCAGAAAACATTGTAGCCTTTTCAGAATATGCATCTAATACTGAAATGATTCTGAGACGCCTCGTCTAAAACAATTCAAAACTTAAAGGCGTAATTCACTCAAAAATTGAAAATACAGGAAAGTATTGGGAGCAGAGAGAGGGGAATGGTTGGCAAAGGACCACAAGCCAGGAAACGAACTAGGGTTGTCGTGAGCACCATGGCGCTATATGCTGGCGCCAACAGACTTTTACTTTTTAATCATTTAAATTAGCACATTAAATTGAATTTAACAAAACAATTAATGCTGAGTTCAGACTGCATGAGTTTAGCCCTGATTTTTACTCGCCGACAGGCAGACCCGGCCCTAACCAATTTGGCGTCCTAGGCAAGATTTCAGGTGGCGTCCCGTCACATCGCGGTAAATTCCACTGCTAGTGTATAGTCATAAGAAACTAAATAGCTTTTTGAGCGACTACTACAAGCTGGGAAAACGTCAGATAAATATGCCAATGCAATTAACATTAATGCTGAATAGATCTAATATTTACACATTTGCTTGAGGAAGTAATGATGGGGTAGTTACATTACTATTACTATTTTCCATAACATCTATGTCTTTCCATAACATTAGCTGACGTTAAAACTAACAGACAGCACTATAGATATTTATTGATTAGCAATGTTATACCATCTCTGTCAACGTTTAGATGTAAAAAATATGGGACAACAAATAGCTTCAAATGATAGAAAACATAGCAAACAATAGAAAATATTGACTATAAAATAAAAGGTTTACCCTTTTAAAAACAATGGCCTATACAGAAATTAAATAAAGCTATAAAATCTATTTGACTTTTAATTGTATTTGCACATTGATTAAAGTCACTATAGTTATTTAGTGGACCAGCAAATTAATCTCTCATTGTGTTTTGTTTGATAACAGAGGTGTTAATGTAAGAATGCACAGATCTATATGAATGAATGAATGAATGAATGAATGAATGAATGAATGAAGCATTCGACTACTGTAGTAACTGTTTGTGCTCATTTAAGAGAAAATTGGTTGTGTTTAAAATAAAACACGCAGGACTGAGCAAAAAAAAAAAAAAAAAAAAAAAACGAAAGAAAAAGAAGCACTTTTCGGACGGTAGCTAAGCTCTCCCGGCTAAACGCAAATCCCCGGCATAAACGGAGCAGTGGTCATAATGTCGAGCGGAAAAAAAAGAAAAAGACAGCTGTGAAACATAACCAGCTTTGTCTTTTTGTAGGAAACACACTTTAGATCTTTTTAGGCTAAGAGGTTTTTGAGTTATTGCCGTATATCACTGAACGTGTCAGGAATAACAAAAACAAAAACTTAACCGCGGTCATTTCTGGCGCCCCCCTGGATGTACAGCGCCCTTAGGATTTGCCTATACTGCCTATGCCACGGGCCGGCCCTGTCGACAGGTTTTGAAAAAAATCAGACAAATGTCTAATAAGGGTGTCACGGTTTTGATTTTAAATCTAAATCGATCGAAATTCATGCTCAATTTTGATTATCGAATCAAAAAAATGGAATCGTCAATGCTGCCACGCCCTTATGTCACGTCCACAGAACTTAAACCCTCTCCTCTTTCAATGAAGTCGCCGGTGTGGAAGTATTTTGGATTTCCAGTGAGTTATGTTGACAACGTTTGTGTTGTCGAAAAAAAACACAGTTTGCAAGCTCTGCTTTGTAAGTATTAGGGTTGGGCCGTTAGACGAAGAAAATCGAGACAGCGGGTCCAGGCAGTCAGCGGTTCAGCAGACTGCTTCAATCTTTCACTCACTTGTACTTGGTAATTTTAGCGAACACCTCAGATACTTTTGGTTGGTTCCTGTTGGTTGTGCAACTTTATTACCGACGCCATTATAACGACAGATCACTGCCTATTCACGAGTCCTGCGGAAAAAGTAATTGACAGGTGGTAATTATGTGTGTAACTCATTTACTGTATGATTTGTTTATAATTTTGTTTAATTTTTCTTTTTTAAATCGAAAATCTAATCAAACCGTGACTTTAGAATCGAAAATGTAATCGAATCGAGGATTTGGAGGATCGTGACACCCTTAATGTCTAAATTCACAAGCAAATCTGTGCTCGCTCACGTAAGTGACAATCACACAGTGTGAACTATCAAGAACGCGATCTGAGAGAATCAGAAGGAGTCGCTGACGCCCATGACATATTTGGCATGGTAAATATCTGGAGCTGTCGGCGATTCAAATCATGCTGTGTGAAAGAGTTTTGACTGAAAATAACATCAGCGATCACCAACAGCCAATGAGAGAGCAGCATACACTAGTGTGGGTGTGGCGAGGGGGCGTGGCCGAGAGCCGTGGGAGCGGAGAGAGGCCATCGCGTAAGTGGATACACTTGCGGTGCGCACCTGCCTCGAATCCCACGGAAGGAGCTCTGGACTATAAAAGGAGGAACAATGGCAGAGGAAGCCGAGAGAGGACCGGGCCTGGGTATTTTACTTTTGCTTTCAGCCGTCCGTTTGTTTTGGTTTAAACAGCAGCCTCCTTGAGGAGCTGCCATCACTGTTATTAATAAATCATTTAAAAACTGTGTCAGCTCTCCGCCTCCTTCTTTCCGGCGGCCAAAGGGCCGTGAACATTATTACAGTGGGTATCTTCAGGCCAGCGGGAGGATGGGGGAGAAGTTAAAAGGGCTTATTTTCAGTATATTTGGACCTAAGAAATAAATGGAGGAAAAACTAGTGTAAATTTAGCAGGAGCACTGTGTCTGTTTGACATGTCATGTGAGCAATATCACAACCGGGTTAAAAAAAGAAAAAAAGTTGAGGAGAAATTGCCAATTCAAACACAGGTGAGCAAATATGTACATTTTCTACCCCGTTGAAGGCTTCTTTCTCGTTATGTAGTTGATTACAAAAGATATAAAACGTGTTTTTAGTTGCGACAAAGTTGTCGGCGATTCTTCCTATTGTAAAAGTCATGCCCTGTAAAAAATATTCGCATGCAAATTTAACTTTAGTGACAAGGCAGCACTGTCCCAATTGGGCCAGTAATGATCCTGTCTACTGTCCCATGCGTCTCTCACGCTGGCCCTGGACCACCGGGCAGTCTTTATTGTTGAGCCCTGCATATTGTTGAAACAATTTAGAAAAATATTACAGCACGGTTTCAGAGTTTATGATTCCAATCGCACGTTTTGCCATTTAAAAAATGCACAAGTCGGAAATGCTTAGCAAAAGCTACTAGGATGACATTCCAGAATCTACTCATGTAAAATTAAAGCCAGAACAGTAAATTGTGCTGTCTAAATACTGCTACTAAAACCGAACCGCCCCCCCCCTTCTGTCTGCATGCCAAATAACCCATTAAGCCTCATGAAACGGACAATTGGCGCACATCATCAGTCACTGAGCTAAAAAAGACATTCAAGCTGACTAAATCCCTGACGGCATGAACAAACACTCTGCTGATGACAATAGCTTTGCTGGAAACACTGATAGAGCCACTTCAAGCAGATTTGAGGAGTCCATCATTTGACAGATGTACTGTGGAGAAACACAGATGTAGTGCGTTCTGACCTGGAAGGGAAGTGGAGATATGAAGTCTTTCCCGCTCATGCTGTGGACGTTCACACAGGTGCTCTGGACGATACACACCGTCTGCTCCACAACGTCCTTTACTGGAGATAATAAAGAAATACTATTTCTCAATCAGCATGACTTACTTTACCTTACTTATTTCAATTACTTACTAATTAATTAATGCAATATCAGCAGCATTAGCTATACTGGGAATACATTTTCAGCTTTTATTTGCAATCGTAACCGTTTCTTAGAAAACATCCATTACATAAAATAAAACAAAAATAACAACACTAATAAGTCATGAAAGTTCTTTCAATTTAATCAACAATAAATATTGTAAAAATTAATTATTAATTATATAAAACATTTCCAGCATGATATACTACTATATTCTACTGATCATTTCTAATAGAAAATACTGAAATGTTTTTAAGTCCTGTGAAGGCAAATTGTCAGCACTTAACAATTTCTGAATGGTTATATGACGGTTAGGAAAAAATATTTAGTGCTGCATGACAGGAATCAAGTACATTTTAAAATGTGTTGAAATGTACAGACGGTAATATTATTTCTTAGCTTACCGTTTAGCTGTGTTTTTATTTTGATCAAATAAATAACATACATGTATAAGCAAATGCATTTGTACGACAATTTACATAAACACAAAATTTTATAAATTCTTACCATCTTTTTTAGCCTGAGGAACAGTGAAATTACACCAAAGAGCCTGTAAAACAATTACAATAAAAGCGAATACTTAATTAGAAGAACAAATAAACATCAAATCAAATCAAAATCACTTTTATTGTCACATCAGCAGCAGCACGTGTGCTATGATGAGTGAAAAGTTCAGGTGCTGGCTAAAGACAGTACCAAATACAACAGCAGTGAAAAATACTGACAGTGCAAATACAATGACGGTGCAAAATACAGACGGTGCAAAATACAGACAGTGCAAAATACAATGACGGTGCAAAATACAACAGCATACTCTCAAAAAATAAATAAATAAATAAATAAATAATTTAATTAATTAATTAATTAATAAAAACAGGACAATGCAAGTTTGACTACATTCGTAACATAGCAGTTTAAAAAATTTGGGGAACTTAAAACACGTCTATGGGACGCAATATTCCATTTTGGCGTCTGCTTTAGTTAAATTTACATGGATGATTTTAATTAAATATAAAGCATATAAAATGCATATGATGCAACTTTCATTATTAGAATAAAAACATCTTTCTTAAAGGAAAATATCAAACTGTATATAAAAAACAAAGACATCATTCAGTTCAACAGATATATACATAACTTACAGTATAATCAATGTTGGCTAAGCGACTTCAAAAAAGTAATGAATTTTATATTATATATGTTTCTTTATTTAACCAGAGCAAAAAAAACATTGAGATCAAGATCTCATTTACAAGGGTGAACTGGCCAAGAGGTCCACAACACACGACTTGTGAAAAAAAAATAGTAATATTAACCCTCTCAAGGCAGGCTCAGATTTGCAACAGGTAAAAATTAACTACCTTATTACTCCAGATACATATTTCATGAGTTTTTTTTTATTCAGAAGTACCACTGCAGGACAAAAACTTTCTTGGAGTACATGACAAAGTGACTTGGAAACATGAAGATTTGAGATATTGGATCAATGAGAAATACTCAATGAAGATTTGAGATATTGGATTTGGATCCCATGTTATTTTGTTGTTGTTCTCCCACTGAAAAGCAATTTGTTACATTGTTTGAAAAGTTGTATATAAAAATTAATTTTCATGTCATATTCAGTCGTCAGTGTTTAATTACCACACTGGGCCAATGTTGCAAATCTGTAACATCCCAGAAAGCCTTGCATGTGAAGGTCTCTCATATGATAATTTTCCCCAAATATCGGAGTTTTCCTGTTTCTAAAACTTAATTTGAGCCTGAGAGGGTTAATAATAAATAGAAAAGTAAGATAATATATTTTTTTTTTAATACAGTTTAGTTGTTCAGCTATACTATATTAAAATATATTAAAAACACTTTTTAAAATTATATTATATTATATTATATTATATTATATTATATTATATTATATTATATTATATTATATTATATTATATTATATTATATTATATTAGTGCTGGGCAACTATTTTTTGATCACATTGTTATGTACAAAATCAATAATGATTTTTAAAGAAGTGCATTGAGCACTTTTATTTTAAAAGGACTGAGTGAGTGTATGAACAAAAAAAAAAACATATTCCCATAACATTATAGCAGTTCAAATATTTTAAATCTCAACTTAAATGATGTAATGAAATTGAAATTACAGCCAAAGATATTTGCCACTGCCATTACATTTTTTTTACCCAATTTGTAACAGAAATTAAATTATGCTCGGATTTCAGAGGCTTGATCATAACATTATAACAGGACAGTGTCAAGCAACATCAAGTTAGAATTCAGAAATGTTTTTTGTAAAAACAAAATATATACAATAGAAATATTAATATAGTATATAAATATTTAAAGTATTAGTTTAAATACTTTAATAGTTAGTATAATATTCAGTAAATTACTTTACTCAATACAAAAAAACATAGATTAACAAATAGACAACAGAAACGGAGGTCCTAATTCTTTACACTTGGTGCCTTTTAGTTTTGCTTAAGAAATATACTACTTACATTTTAACAACTATAAGTATTAAAACATAAATTAATGACACTTTATTCCATTTATTGGCGAATTCTTAAACATAATAAAAAGCTCTATAACACTTTGACCCACTTGTTACTAAATTACACATTATAAAATAACAAGTGACCAAAATAATGGCAAATCACAAGATTATTGTTGTTTTGAGTTGCGCTTTAATTAATAAAAGAGCCATTTGTTCTGGAAAAAAGTCTAGCCTCATTTTATGTTTTTGCAGACGGTACCTGCTGAACTGGGCTGTCGACTGTGAAAGCCTTGTACACACATGAGGCTTGATTCTTACTGCCACGACTCCAGATGACCATGTTTCCAGCCACATACAGCTCCTCGTCATATTCAACATCATCAGGAGCCGTTCCCTTCCTCAGCTGCCAGCGCTCCTGCCAATCACACCATAATCAAGCTCAAAACATGCAGTATTTGCTTACCGGTATCAAATGTTCATATTGCGATTGACTGCTGAAGCTTTTGTCGCAATTTATGGTATTATCAAAATATTGACCTATATGCTGCAAAAAAAAGATTACTTTAACAGAAAAAATACTAAATATTTCTTTTTTTGTATATGCATTCAGAGTAAACTAATTAATTAAACAAATTAAATTAACAAATAAGGATGACAAAGTACAATATGTAACATTCTACAATAAAGTGTCAATAATAAAAGCTAGATAATGCATTAAATTCAACAGTGAGAAAAATACAGATTATAGTTACAGCTAAAATCAAAATGATTCGCCCTGCTGTGAACTTTTGTTATTTTTTCCAATATTTCCCCTGTTATTTTCACAGTATTTCTTATAATATTTTTTTTTCAACTGGAGAAAGTCTTATTTGTTTTATTTTGGCTAGAATTAAAACAGTTTATTTTTTTTTAAGTCAATATTATTAGCCCCTTTATAATAGAGGTAGGGTAATAATTCAGGAGGGCTAATAATGTTGATCTCAACTGTATATGTTAAAGATAATTGTAAAAATACAACTAAATTTGATTAGATATTTACGTTTGATTTTAATGTTAAGTATTAGCAGCACTTAAGACTAATAAATGCTTATGAAGTTGTGATTACTGACTTGACTTCGTCATGATGACTTTAGTTAAGGTGATGTTAACAAATACTTTACTGTTGCTTTACTTGAAATGCTTTACTGTACAGAGTTATCAAACAGAAGGCTTATTAATAATCACACTTTTTTTAATATCGTAGGCAAGGTTAACATGTGAAAAAGTTTGTGTTTGAAATAAAGATCCCCTTTTAAAAGGACAGTTCACCCTAAAAGGAAAAGTCTGTAATCATTTACTCTCCATCTACTTGTTTCAAACCTGCCAAAGTTTCTATCTTCTGATGAACTCAAAAGAAGATATTTTCATATTGCGATTAACTGCTGAAGCTTTTGTCGCAATATATGGTATTATCAAAATATTGACCTATATGCTGCAAAAAAAAGATTACTTCAACAAAAAAAATACTAAATATTTATTTTTTTGTATATGCATTCAGAGTAAACTAATTAATTAAACAAATTAAATTAACAAATAAGGATGACAAAGTACAATAGGTAACATTCTACAATAAAGTGTCAATAATAAATGCTAAATAATGCAACAGTGAGAAAAATACAGATTATAGTTACAGCTAAAGTCAAAATGATTCGCCCTGCTGTGAACTTTTATTTTTTTTCCAATATTTAATATTATATTATTTTTTTTACAGTATTTACTTTATTTTTTTTCTACTGGAGAAAGTCTTATTTTGGCTAAAATTAAAGCAGTTTAATTTTTTAAAGCCATTTTAAGGTCAATATTTTTAGCCCCTTTATAATAGAAGTGAGGTAATAATTCGGGAGGGCTAATAATTTTGATCTCAACTGTATATGTTAAAGATAATTGTAAAAATACAACTAAATTAGCAGCACTTAAGATTAATAAATGCTAATGCAGTTGTCATTACTGACTTGACTTCGTCATGATGACTTTAGTTAAGGTGATGTTAACAAATACTTTACTGTTGCTTTACTTGAAATGCTTTACTGTACAGAGTTATCAAACAGAAGGCTTATTAATAATCACACTTTTTTTAATATCGTAGGTAAGATTAACATGTGAAAAAGTTTGTGTTTGAAATAAAGATCCCCTTTTAAAAGGACAGTTCACCCTAAAAGGAAAAGTCTATAATCATTTACTCTCCGTTTACTTGTTTCAAACCTGCCTAAGTTTCTATCTTTTGATGAACTCAAAAGAAGATATTTTGACGAAAGCAGAAAACCTGTAACCATTGACTTCAATAGTAGAGAAAAAATGTAGTCAATGGTTACAAGTCCAGCATTCTTCAAAATATCTACCTTAGTATTCAACAGAAGAAACTCATAATGGTTTGGAACCACTTGAAATGGAGAAAACAGTGAGTGAATTTTAAAGTTTGGGTGAACTAACCCTTTAAGTCTTCCAGCATTCGGTGCTGCGATGAACAATCACTGCCAATAAAATTTGAATATTATTAAATGCACTCTAAAAGTTTAAATAAATAATTATTTACCGTATCCCACAATATCAATATTGTGCATGGTCATTATTGTGATATATTGAATTATTGAACATCACCACTGTAACCGTCTATCTGTGTGTACGATGGAAAAATAGAAGTGATCATTCTACTCAGAAGAAACACTTTATATTAGATGGCCTTAACTAATATGTACTTGCACTGAAAATAATCATTTGCTACAATGTACTTATTGTGTAAAAACAGTTGAAGTCAGAATTATTAGCCCCCTGTATATTTCCCCCAATTTCTGTTATAATAGTTTTAATAACTAATTTCTTTTATATTTGTCATGATGACAGTACATAATATTTGACTAGATATTTTTAAGACACTTCTATACAGCTTAAAGTGACATTTAAAAAGAAAGTGACATTTAAAAGGAATAACTGTGTACATTAGGTTAACTAGACAAGTAAGGGTATTAGACAAATCATTGTATAGTAATGGTTTGTTCTGTAGACAATTTAAAACAAATATTGCTTAAGAAGGCTAAAAATATAGACCCTAAAATGGCATTTAAAAAATTAAAAACTGCTTTTATTCTAGTCAAAATAAAACCAATAACACTTTCTCCAGAAGAAAAAATATTATAGGAAATATAGTGAATAATTCCTGAATCTGTTAAACATCATTTGGGAAAAAATTGAAAAAGAAAAAACTGTTCAATAATTGACAGGGGTTTTCACAAATAATTTTAACTGTACATGTTTTTACATGGTACTTATGATTGATTATATCGCTGCATGTAATTATATCTCCAATTAATTTCTGTAATTACTTATTTAAATACACTGTTGATCAGCCCTTAAATCTTAATCCACCCTTAAACCTACTCATACCATCAAACCTGTCATTAACCCACCTCAATAGGTGTTCTGCAATACATTACAAACACAGTAAGTATAACGTATACATTTTTTACACAGTAGTTAACGACACTTCATATAACGTGGGACCAAAACAAATTATCATTGAGGAAAATATACCTTGTCACGCTCCTGTAGAGTTACCTCCTGAAGAGATCCCACAAGCCCGGCTGCCCCGTCGGAGGACCAGAGCTCAGATGCCGGCTGGAGCTGCCGCAGCTGGAGATTCACAGCATTCGGGTGATTTTTGCAGTGCTCACGACCGAATGGGACAAACGACTGCAATTCGCCTGCGGCTATCATTGTGGCTCTCTCTTCATAGACGTGCGACATGAGTTCCCAATATCAGCATTATTTCTGGAAAGCAAAGGGACACAATTGAGGTCAACCAGGTTTGAACTAATGACAAACTTTTTATGGAATGCATCTCATCATTTTATATATATATATTTATTTGTATATATATATATATATATATATATATATATATATATATATATATATATGTGTGTGTGTGTGTGTGTGTGTGTGTGTATATATATATATATATATATATATATATATATATATATATATATATATATATATATATATATATATATATATATTAGGGCTGTGCAATTAATCGAAAATCCGATTTCGATTATGGCTTCTAACGATTATGAAAAACCATTAATCGAGATAAACGATTATTGCATCATATACCAAAAGCGCGAAAGACCGCGTGCTTATGTGTGTGTACAACACGCGCACACACATAACCACGCGGTCAGCATTCGGTCTCATTCGCACACTGAGACGAGCAGAGGAGCGCAGACATCAAAAGTAATCTTAACGTGAGCACTTAAATGGTCAAATAGGTGTCAAAACGCGGTGATTATTGATTATTCATATTAGCCCTCATTTGCGTAATAAACAAACGAGTTGAGAATCAAAAGACACGTAAAAGAGAAACCATTAAAGTGACAATGATAAAACAGGCGGCAGCATTTCGCACTAATCAAACGACGAGAAAATTCCTCGCTGCTCTTGACTGAAGGATTTTTGTAGCTAAAGTGTTTTTCTTAGGGTGAAGATGCTTAAATCACAGTTTGTTTCATATTTTTATTCTATTGTATTTATTTCTCTTTCCTTTGCAGGGTGGAAAATAACTGTATATATACAGTTGTAGTCAGAATTATTAGCCCTCATGAATATTAGCAACCTTTGTCCTCCAATTTCTGTTTAATGGAAAGAAGTTTTTTTACTAATAATATTGACCTTAATATGGGTTTCAAAATATTTAAACTTGCTTTATTCTACCTAAAATAAAACAAATAAGACTTTCTCTAGAAGAAGAAAAAATATTAGAGGAAATACTGTTAAAATTCCCTTTTCTGTTTAGCATAATTTGGGAAATAGCTGTTAAAAAAACAAAATTCTCAGGAGCGCTAATAATTTTGACTTCAACTGATAATCGTTTTGAATAATCGTGATAACAATTAAGACCAAAAAAAAAATATATATATATATATATATATATATATATATATATATATATATATATATATATATATATATATATTGGTCATAATTATTATCACGATTATTCAAAACGATTATCAGTTGAAGTCAAAATTATTAGCGCTCCTGATATATATATATATATATATAAGCACCTTAGACTTTTAGTACATTTTCATTTTTCTGGATTCATACACAGTGGGGGAAATAAGTATCGAACATCACCATTTTTCTCAGTAAATTTATTTCTAAAGGTGCCATTGACTTGAAATCTTCACTGAATGATGGTAACAACCTAATGAAGCTAGTGTGATAAACTAACTAATGAAACTAATAAAGTTAGTTTAATAAAATAAAAAGATGCAGTAAAAAAGTATTGAACACATGAAGAATGGGAGGTGTAGAAAGGCAGTGAAAGCCCAGACAGCAGCTGAAATCTCTCAGTAGTTCTTCAGCAACCCTCTGCCCATCCTCATAGTAAATGAATATCAGCTGCTTCAGTCCAACATCTACATCAGCAGGAGGATGAAGATGAAACCAGGGTGGACATTTCAGCAAGACAATGATCCAAAACACAGCCAAGAACACTCTCAAATGCTTTCAGAGAAAGAAAATCAAGCTGTAGAATGGCCCAGCCAATCACCTGACTTGAATCCGATAGAAAATACAGAAAAAAGGTCAGATTTGACAATCGAGACCCACAGAACCATCAAGAATTTCACACTCTGTTGAAGTCTGTGAGAAAACTCACACATGAGCAATGTATGCGACTTTATTTTCCATATGAGAGACGTCTTTAAGCTGCCATCACTAAAACATCTTTATATAAAGCATTAAATACATTTCAGTAGTTCAGCACTTTCTCCTTGTGTCATTTCATTGTTATTACAGATAACTCATTTATCAGATTGTTTTGTTTTATTTTTATGTTTGTATTGTTTGGGTTATAATCAAAATCTACTTCAATTCCATGTCAACAGCTCCTTTAGAAATATTATTACCAGGAAAAAAACAGGATGTGTTCAATGCTTATTTTCCCCAACTGTATATTCATTTTTGTTTCTTTTTTTAATAAAGCTATCAAAATGTGGATTAAACAATACCTACCCTTGTTTTAGGACAACTTGGATTAACTTTGCTGATCTGCTTCAAATGTTGACTATAGTTCCAATAAGAAAATTTTATTATATATTTAAAACATTTTCCAAGTGATGTTTAACAGAGCAAGAACTTCCCATCTGAAGAAAGTCGTATTCCTTTCAGTTCGGCTGGATTGAAAATACACATCTTTTCTTAATGTAAAAACTTTAGCCACATTACAAAACTAAAATTTGATTGTCTACAGCAGGGGTCACCAATCTCGGTCCTGGACGGCCGGTGTCCCTGCAGGGTTTAGCTCCAACTTGCCTCAACACACCTGCCTGGATGATTCAAGTATACCTAGCAAGAACTTGATTAGCTTGTTCAGGTGTGTTCGATTAGGGTTGGAACTAAAATCTGCAGGACACCGGCCCTCCAGGAACAAGTTTGGTGACCACTGGTCTACAGAATAAACCATGGTTATCCAGTGATTTGCCTAGTTATCCTAATTAACCCAGTTAAGCCTTTAAATGGCAGTTTAAGCTGAATAATACTGTTACAAAATAACTACTAAAATATTATGCAGTCATCACAACAAAAACAAAAAATTAGCCATTAAAACTATGATAGGGAAAAAAGTTTTGAAAAGATCTTTACCCCGTTTAACAACACTTGATTGGAAAATTATTCATTTCGTAGGTGGGATAATATATTTTATACAACTGTACATATATAATCATTATTACAATACATTACAAAAAATATACTGCCAAATATTCATGCCTGCACAGCCTGTCTGCTCAAATATCTGTCACATATATGTCTGTCATATATTAGGGTTACTTTTGTCAATCTATCAGACTGATGTAAAGTTTATACTCGCACATTTGTTCAGTTCAGAAGATTTTGAACACGGTCCCTATATCAGAGATGCCCAAACTAGGGCCCGCAGGCCAAAGGTGGCCCCCCATCCATTTATAGAAGAGAGGTAGTTTTTTTTGGGGTAGTTTGTTTTAATGTTAAACTACAAAACAGCAAACTGAAACTAAATGTTTCAACCAAATGTTGTAAATGAATCTGATTTAAAAAGATATACTGTCACTGATGGATAGAAGACAATGCAAAGACATCAGTAACAATGATGTACTTTGATAGACATTGGCAGCTAATGTAATTTCCCTTTTGAGAATTACCAAAGAATACTTTTCTGAAAATTATATTGAAATGGTAAAAGTCTGAATATAAACCCTAATTTAGCTCAATATCTGTCAGTATGTACTTGCACATCAACTGTTCACGCAATTTCATAAGTAACGTTAAAAAATACGACATTAAGAGACAATTCAATTCATTATCGTTCGCCAAATAACGTTAGCAGATATATTTATGATGTGCGATTAACCCTTTCAATAAATCAGTAAGTAAAAACATAGATAACACTGCACATGAGCTCTTTTTCTGATGATAATTATATGTAAAACTTCATGATAAACCCGGTCTGTCATGCTGTCAGCATTAGCCGCGGCGCTACAGCTAAGTTAGCAACATCCGCTCCGATATTCACCTGATAATAACAAATAGTCGATCTTCCAGTCCTGGAGTGCGGTCCTTCCCTTTAACAGATGCTTCTCCCTCTACAATCTCCTGCTCACTTGGAGAAACGTACAAACTCATCAAAGTATGCGGTGAAAAGCAAACCGAGCACACTATTCTGTTTCAAATGAACGCGGACATGTTGTTATCCCGTGACGCATGTCCGGGCGTCTGACCAATCGGAGAGCTGCGTCCAGGAAGCGCGTGAAAGCAGGCAGGTTTTACGCGGGGTATAGTTTTTTTGGGGTTATTTTATATTCTAAATATTTTGTTGATATTTGATATTCATAAATGTACATGTTTCAAGATTTCCCCAAAAATTCAAAAAATTGTGATATATTTGAAGACAATAAGAGAGATAAAAGATAATTAATTTGTGGGCTTCAACTGCCCTGCTACTTATTTAGCTTTGTTTATTATTTATTTTATTTGTTCATTTTTGTTATTTTATTTATTTATATATGTTGTATTATTATTTGGGACAACACAGTGGCTCAGTGTCACCTCACGGCAAGAAGGTCGCTGGTTCAAGCTTCGGCTGGGTCAGTTGGCATTTATATGTGGAGTTTGCATGTTCTCCTCATGTTGGCGTGGGTTTCCTCCGGGTGCTCTGGTTTCCCCACCGTCCAAACACATGCACTATAGGGGAATTACCAACTTACGTCACAAGGGTTTAACCGCGCATAGTGGTTGCAAAAAAGGACCAGCTGCAATAGCAAACATGTCGATTTGTGCAATAGGATACCAAATTTGTAAGTCCAAAAATAGAAAACGTAACTTTTACTGTACACCACACTGCTTTTAACCGCAGATGTTATTGGCTAACAGCCATTATAAGAGCTGAATGGAGTGAGGACCTAATTAAAAATGTGTGACTCTGCAGTTCTCATTTCCTATCAGGTAAGTTCACGCTATTATGAATCATACAAATTACTTGTTTTTGATTGCAGCAATGATTTCAGCAAAATCGGTTATATATGGTGAATTTAACTGCGGACATTGAATGCTTAGAATGAAATGTAAACATGTGCATTCACATACTCTGCCACAGGTGAAGTTCGCTGTCAGAATGCAGTAGTTTTGCTTGTTGATGATTACCCAGGCCTTGTACCGCTCCGTCTTCTTTCCTTGTCTTTGGCTAGGCAGAACCTCGGTTTTTAGCACTACATAGTTTTGAATCTGGTAATCATGGATCATTATTTCTAGCACATGACCACACAGAACAACGTTGTAGGCATCCAAAGACTTGTAGGCCTTTAACTTTAACTCTCTTGTAAAATCACCTGGAGCTTCAATGAGATTGTATATTTGGGGCTGGATGCTTGGCCATTTCGTCTTATCCAATATCCATTGTTAGGGCGCTATCGCAAATGGACCTGTCAGACGAACGTCGCTCACTTTAATGTTAATTTTGCAGAATAACGTCAGTGGGTGACGAGCTGTTATAATACACTGAAAGTGTTATGTAAATAATAAATATAATATGTAATCAATATAACTCATCTCAAAGACAACAACAAACTTTGTACCGCATCGATGTCATTCATTTGCTGTGAATGCTAGCGCTCCCATTTTTTATAATAATTTTTTTTTTAGTTATAATTAAAACAGATATTTTTAATCTACTTGCACTACATTTTTAGGCAAGTAGTGGTACTTTTACTTGAGTATGATTTTTCAGTACTCTTTCCACCATTGAGTATTAGAGAACATTTTTATTCGGGAGATTTTTATTCATTTATTTATTTTTTTAATACATATATTTTGGCCTTTTTTGCCTTTTATTAAGTGGATAAGACAGTATTTCAGACGGGAAGCAAAGTGGGAGAAAGAGAGGGGGTAGGGACGGGAAATGTCCTCGTGCCGGGATTCGAACTTGGGACGCCCTAAAGTGCTGCTGCACCATATGTCAGCATGCTGACTACTAGGCTATTGTGTTGAGATTCGGGAAATATTTTAAGTGAAATGTTTGAAAAGGTGCCTTCTGGTGCAATTTTAGAATATTTATCTTTAATCAAACTAAAAGATTGTACATGACTGTTTTCAGTGTTGTTACTTGTATGATTTGTTGTGTTTATACAATGTTAGTTTGTGAGGAAACTCATATGATTATTGTAACACCTTGATTCACTCAGGAAGGCAAACAGATCACAGGATTTATCAAACATGTAGATTTATTTACAAACACTTACTTGGAATGACATCGATAACACAGGAGACACAGGAACGACATGGAGTGATAATCGAGAATACCGGACGAAGGACTGAACCAAACTAAGGGGTATAAATACACAGGAACATAATGACACTGATGATACACAGGGAATAAACACAGGTGGAACAGATGAACATTAATTAATGGTGGGAACTAGAACAAAGGAGCACATGGGGAAGGTCACATGATGAAAACAAACACACAGGATCTGACAATTAAATTATTATATATTGTATATTTAGAATATGTTTTTGCCGTGAATATAGCCAGTGCTGCTGATATGGCATTAAAACCTAAATAAGTAGATAAATAAAAATGTCATAATATGACCTTGATCTCTGCTGTCGACTTTTGATGTTGACAATTCAACTCTACATTTTAACTAAGTGACTTTTATTGAGATTTTAGTATTTTGAAACAGTAATGCATAATAAATAATATAGAGAGAAATACATGTGTAAAATAACAGAACATGTACTGGCAGTTTATTATAAGGTGTTTGTAGCATAATATACAATGATATATCACTTTAAACTGTTACAAATGTGAATAAAAACCACTTTTTTAAACCTATCAATGTTAAAAGTTGTCGGAAGAATCACATAATGCAATTCAAAAACAAATAAATGGGGGAAAATACAAGCTTGAAATCACAAAATACAAAAAAGTGTTGATTTACGGATATTTTTACAGTGTATAATGCAGCAGCTATAGTGAGGGTGGAGATGACAACAAAATAAACCACGCAGAATCCCACTATTTGCTTATGCAATGATTAAACTCTTAAAAAACTAAAGTCTCTTTATACAAATACAGATGTATAATTTAAACCTCAACAGCCAACTTTATCAAATGAAATGGGTGCAGTTGACTCAAAATTGACCGAAAGTTAATTCTACTCATTTGAAAAGAGTTCAACTCAGTGTTAAAGGTAATGAGTAGGGCCAGACAGAATCTGCGGACGTTTTTTGCTATTTCTGCGGAGAATTTTGGTAAAAATCTGCAGATTTCTGCGGAATTACTTTGGGAGTATCCAGCGGAGTATTATAACTAAAACCCTAATATATTAAATAAAAAGTAATAAATTACTGAATAAATTCAGATTTACACATTTACGCAGATAAATAAACAGAATTAATAATGGGCTAAAAATCTGCAAAAATCAGTGGAATTCTGCGGAAAATCTGTGTGGGCCTAGTAATGAGTTAATTAGTTTAAACTTGATTGTTCGTTCTGTTTGACACAGAAAAGAAAATTTGTATTTAACACTGGATTAAGGACAACAATTACAAACATATTACAACAAAAACAACACTCATCAAGACAACAACATAAGTTATAATTTTAACAACCTAATTAGCCCCATACAAACTGCAGGTCATTCACTTTAAACAGTGATCCGATTTAAAACAACAACTGCCATTGGGATAAATGACTTTTTATAAGCATTTCTTCGTGCTTTAGGAATTCCAAACCTGCGCCCTGATGGTAACAATTCAAGTGATGTTTCGTAAACAAATTTCGGGAGGAGCATGCGCAGAAGTTTCAGTATCGAATACGTCATTGACAATTATCCCATCATCAAATCAGTTCTTGAGCAACCCCTATATATACCAAAGCTGTCTTACCTGCAGCATCTCATGACTTTAGCGTCCCTCCACCACCCTGTCACCTCACCTCTTGCATTGCATTCCCGGGGGGAGCGTTCTGGGGCCGGGCTAGATACTTCGCTCGAATCCCAACTCCTCTTTGTTTCCTGATAAGGGGAATAACTCGAGTTGGGGTGTCTCCTCGAGCTCAGAGCCCTCCCCCCGGACAGCACACCAAATATGCTTTATACTTAAACGAATGCAAGTGTGAACTCGTGAAAAGCTGAGTGAAGGGGATGAGTATTATCTTTAAAAATCACAACTGCTGTTTTTTCCAGTCAAATAAAATCTGCAATGCAAGTTGTTTGTGACCAGTTATCTTATTTGCCTGATTGATAATTTGCGATAATTTCTTTTTATGTATAAGATTTGTGTTACCAAACCATGAAACAATATTATATGTGAGAACACTCTCTATCAATGATCTATATGCCATGTTTAAAGTCTTTGTACTTACATTAAAACTTCTCAACTCGCGGAGGAGATAGAGGCGCTGACTTGCCTTCTTATAAACCTCCTCTACATTACTATTAAAATTCAGTTTATTGTCAATAATTGTGCCTAAATACTTAAAATTTGATACCTGCTCTATTTGTGCGTTTATGGTGACTGGTTTATAAAGTCTAGTATCTACTGCTCTTGCTTGACTCCCCAGAAATAACTCTTTTGTTTTCCCAATATTTAGGTGTAAAGAGCTTTTGCCAAACCAATCTGTAATTCTATTAATATATTTAAAATATAAGGAGCTATTAATTTCTTCCTGACATTAAATACCTCATTACTTCAACTTAAATGGATTAAGTTGACAGTACTCATATAGATTAGTTTTTGAACTTAAATAGTTTGTAGCACTCGGTTTCCTCAAATGGTTTGAGTTGCCTTAACTTATTGTGTTTTACAGCACACAGTTGGTTTAAGTTCTCTTTATTTATTGGGTTTTACAGCACACAGTTGGTTTAAGTTCTCTTTATTTATTGTGTTTTACAGCACACAGTTGGTTTAAGTTCTCTTTATTTATTGGGTTTTACAGCACACAGTTGGTTTAAGTTCTCTTTATTTATTGGGTTTTACAGCACACAGTTGGTTTAAGTTCTCTTTATTTATTGGGTTTTACAGCACACAGTTGGTTTAAGTTCTCTTTATTTATTGGGTTTTACAGCACACAGTTGGTTTAAGTTCTCTTTATTTATTGGGTTTTACAGCACACAGTTGGTTTAAGTTCTCTTTATTTATTGGGTTTTACAGCACACAGTTGGTTTAAGTTCTCTTTATTTATTGGGTTTTACAGCACACAGTTGGTTTAAGTTCTCTTTATTTATTGGGTTTTACAGCACACAGTTGGTTTAAGTTCTCTTTATTTATTGGGTTTTACAGCACACAGTTGGTTTAAGTTCTCTTTATTTATTGGGTTTTACAGTACTCAGTTGGTTTAAGTTCTCTTTATTTATTGGGTTTTACAGTACTCAGTTTGAGTTCTCTTTATTTATCGAGTTTTACTGCGCTCAAATTGCTTCATTTACTCAAATGGATTAAGTTGACAATACTCATATAGATTAGTTTTTGAACTTAAATGGTTTGTTGCAATTGTTTTCCTCAAATGGTTTGGGTTACCTTAACTTTTTGAGATTAACAGTGTTCAAAAACAACATTTAAGCCTTTTTAATAGATTTTTAGAGTCTTGATTTTTTTCTAAATTTATTTGTTCAACATTTATTACTTTTTAAGACCCCGCGGACTCTCTGTTATAGCTATGATTTTTCAATACCACCCATATTTGTTCAGTGAATATTGTTGATGCCTTAATTATTAATATAGATAATAACATCAACAGGGTGGCACAGTGGCTCAGTGGTTAGCACTGTCGCCTCACAGCAATAAGGTCGCTGGTTTGAGTCCCGGCTGGGCCAGTTGGCATTTCTGTGTGGAGTGTGCATGTTCCCCCTGTGCTTGCGTGGATTTCTTTGGGTGCTCTGGTTTCCCTCACAGTCCAAACACATGCGCTTTGGGTGAATTGGATGAACTAAATCGGCTGTAGTGGATGAGTGTGAATGAGAGTGTATGGGTGTTTCCCAGTACTAGGTTGTGGCTGGAAGGGCATCCACTGCATAAAACATATGCCGGAATAGTTGGCCCTTTAATACAAGCAGCATACTGTATTGTTTACCGGCTATTAATTCTTCGATGTGTATATTTGTTATGCTATCAACAGAGAAATAGATTCTGATTGAGTGAAACCACTATCCCGCGGTTCTGAGGTGGTAGTGAATTTCAGGCGTTTTATTTCCCATAAACTCAGACAACCACAGAGATGGCTATGCTGAGATCAATATGAATCCAATATAGGCAGAATAGGGTTTGCATGCTTCCTCTATAGACTCATAATGTGCACTAGATAGTGTGCCACCAGATGAATGTGTCTCCAGTGTTGTCTTCTCACTCGATTATTTTTCAATAAAACTCCTCCCTCTCACACATATGGCAAGCGTCAGCTCTTATTCTCAGGTCCTTGAGATTGTTTCTGTGTATTTACTGGACCCAAGTCTTTCCACCGCATGCACAGCTCAACTTTAGATCCCTTAGCTAAATTGGCAATATCGAATGAAGGACTAGACAATAGAGCAGAGGAAATATTGCAGCATGCACTGAGTGAGAGCTGTCATGTCCATGTCTGACTCGAGAATATATATGCGATACAAGGGCAAAGGTGAGGGACTGCATCACGCTGGTACATGTGAGATGATGATGATGATGATGACGTACACAAAAGCAGTTTGACATTCTTGTTGGAGTGTGCAAAGAGGAGACCATTAGTCACAGGACAACACACGGGCTTGAAATTTTGCATGCCAATCAACATTTATTACTGAGTCGTGCAGGATGGATGGATGGATGAATGGATGGTAGATAGATAGATAGATAGATAGATAGATAGATAGATAGATAGATAGATAGATAGATAGATAGATAGATAGATAGATAGATAGATAGATAGATAGATAGATAGATAGATAGATAGATAGATAGATAGATAGATGAATAAAAGAATGGTGAACTGATGGATGGAACAAACAAAAGATGGATGGAAGATAATGCAGAATAAACAAAAGATGGACGGATGGATGGATGGAAAGAATAAAATAAGCAAAGGAAGAATGGATGGAATTAACAAAAGAAGAATGGATGGATGTTTGTATGGATGGATAGAATAAAAAAGAAGAATAAATGGATGGATGAATGCAATAAACAAAAGAAGGATAGATGGAGGGATGGATGGAATAAATAAAAGAATGATGAATTGATGGATGGAATAAAGAAAAGATAGACGAATGGATGGATGAATGAATGAAAAAATGTTAAATGGATGGAATAAACAAAAGAAGGATGATTGATGATGTAGAATATAACAAAATATAGATGGATGAATGAATAAATGAAAAAAATGTTAATGAATGGAATAAACAAAAGATAGATGGATGATGATGTAGAATTTACAAAAGATGGATGGATGGATAGAATAAACAAAAGATGAATGAATGAATACAACATTTTGATGAATGGATGGAATAGACAAAAAGATTGATAGAATAAACAAAAGGAGGAAGGATGATGACGTAGAATATACAAAAGATGGATGGATGGATGGATGGATGGATGGATAGAATAAACACAAGATGGACGAATGAATGAATGAGAAAATGTTGATGTTGATGAATGGATGGAATAAACAAAAGGATGGATGGAATAAACAAAAGGATAGATTGATAGAATAAGCAAGGGAAAGGATGGATGGATGCATGAATGAAATAAGCAAAAGAAAAATGGATGTAATTAACAAAAAAGAATGCATGGATGTTTGTATGGATGGATAGAATAAAAAAGATGGATGGATGGATAGATTGATGGATGGATAATATAAACAAAAGATGGATGGATGGATAATATAAACAAAAGATGGATGGATGGATAATATAAACAAAAGATGGATGGATGGATGGATGGATGGATGGATGGATGGATGGATGGAATAAGCAAAAGTAGAATGGATGGATGGATGTAATTAACAAAAAAAGTATGGATGGATGTTTGTATGGATGAATAGAATAAAAAAGATGGATGGACAGATAGATTGATGGATGGATAATATAAAAAAAGATGGATGGATGGATGGAATAAGCAAAAGTAGAATGAATGAATGAATGAATGAATGAATGAAATAAGCAAAAGAAAATGGAAAAGTGGATGGAATTAACACAAGAAGAATAGATGAATGGGTGTATGGATGGATAGAATGAAAAAGAAGCATGGATGGATAGGATAAACAAAATATGGATGGATTAAAAAAATGATGATAGATGGAATAAACAAAAGAATAGATGGATAGACTGATGGACGGATGGATGGATTAAACAAAGGACATACAGGTTATGATAAACAAAAATGGAATTAATGGACAGATTAAATGAAAGGATGGATGGATGGATGGATGGATGGATGGATGGATGGATGGAAGGATGGATGGATAGATAGATAAAATAATATAAATAATATTATATGGATAATATAAACAAAAGATGGATGGATGGATGGAATAAGCAAAAGTAGAATGGATGGATGGATGTAATTAACAAAAAAAGTATGGATGGATGTTTGTATGGATGAATAGAATAAAAAAGATGAATGGACAGATAGATTGATGGATGGATAATATAAACAAAAGATGGATGGATGGATGGAATAAGCTAAAGTGGAATGGATGGATAGATGAATGAATGAATGTATGGATGGATAGAATGAAAAAAAAGCATGGATGGATAGGATAAACAAAATATGGATGGATTAAAAAATGATGATAGATGGAATAAACAAAACAATAGATGGATAGACTGATGGACGGATGGATGGATTTAACAAAGGACATACAGATGGTTATGATAAACAAAAATGGAATTAATGGACAGATTAAATGAAAGGATGGATGGATGGATGGATGGATGGATGGATGGATGGATGGATGGATGGATGGATGGATGGATGGATGGATGGATGGATGGATGGATGGATGGATGGATGGATGGATGGATAGATAGATAGATAGATAGATAGATAGATAGATAGATAGATAGATAGATAGATAGATAGATAGATAGATAGATAGATAGATAGATAGCGTATATGACATATAAATCAGATTTAAATGGATAAACTAGGCTAAATAAAAACTATAAAATCAGTAATGTGATTGGCTGTGTGGATGGAGAGCAGGGTGCTGTTGTTCTTAGCTTTGATTACAGATCTAATGATGCTCTGATATGATTATTGAAGCTAATGTCCTCCGTGTGTCCAGATATACAGATGTATTTACTGCATTAATTTGGATGCACTTAAGGGTTAGGCTAACTGATCTGTCACGGGGACTGCAATGAAGACATCAGTGAAAGCAGATATAAACGTGTTGACAGATTATGACAGACTCTTCCTATATAAATTACGGAGCTAAACATCAGCATATTGATTCAGTTATTCATTCAAAACAATTTCAGAGACATATTACTGTTTTGCCTTATGAGTTTTTTATCTTTTTGTCACTTTATTGACTGGTCAATTGAGAGGGCGGACCGGAAACAATAAGAAAGGGGATCAGGAAATCACATGAGACTTAAATGAATGGTGTCAAGTCAAGCATGGATATTAGTATTGCTCACGTGTGGTATGATAGATTTCACAGATTTGAACAAACCTCTAACATAGTATCATCTTATCCATTTATCTTATGCACAACATCTATATGGACTGCACAATATTCACAAAATATATTGTGATCCCACATCTCCAGTAGGTACTAGGCGTTAGATGTACTGCTGAAGATAGATACTAAGATAAATACTAACAACCAATAAGAATATAAGAACATTTCTGCTGAGGTTTTGTTCTAAAGTGGTTTTTGTTGTAGATTTTATTAGCTCTGAAAACAATCTATTACCTGTTTAATTTAGTATGATCATTACATTATCACATTTCTGATCAAATAGTGTTTTTTTAAATATCTGCATGGATGGATGGATGGATTGGCGGATGAATAGATGGATAAAAAAAGAAGGATGAATGGATGGATGGATGGATAGAATAAACAAAAGATGGATGAATGGATGTGCAGATGAATGGATGCAATACACAAAAGAATTAAAGATGAATGGACAGAATAATCAAAAAGATGGATGGATGGATGGATAGAAAAAACAAAAGAAGGATGGATGGATGATGGATTGATAGATGGATAAACAAAAGAAGGAAGGGTGGATGGATTGATGGATGGATAGATGGATTGATGATATGGATGGATAGATGGATTGATGATATGGATGGATAGAATAAACAAAAGAAGGATGGATGGATGAATGGATTGATAGATGGATAAACAAAAGAAGGAAGGGTGGATGGATTGATGGATGGATAGATGGATTGATGATATGGATGGATAGATGGATTGATGATATGGATGGATAGAATAAACAAAAGAAGGATGGATGGATGGATCAACGAAGGGATAGTTGGAAAAACAAAAGAAGGATGGATGGATGGATGGATTGGTGATATGGATGGATAGAATAAACAAAAGATGGATGAAGGATGTGCAGATGAATGAATGCGATAAACAAAAGAATAAAAGATGAATGGACAGACTAATCAAAAAGAAGGATGGATGGATGATGGATTGATGATATAAATTATAGAATAAACAAAAGGATGGATGATGCGCAGATGAAAGGATGCAATAAACGAATAAATAATGGATGGACAGAATTATCAAAAAAGATGGATGGATAGATGGATAGAATAAACAAAAGAAGGATGGATGGATGGATAGATGAATGGATAGATGGATGGATGGGTGAATTGATATGGATGGATAGAATAAACAAAAACAGACACAGACAGAAAGACAGACAGACTGACAGATAGACGGATAAACAAAAGAAGGATGGATGGTTGGATGGATAGATGGATTGATGATATGGATGGATAAAATAAACAAAAGATGGATGAAGGATGTGCAGATGAATGGACGCAATAAACGAATGAATAATGGATGGACAGAATTATCAAAAAATGGGTGGATAGATGGATAGAATGAAGAAAAGAAGGATAGATGGATGGATAGAATAAATAAAAGAAGGATAGATGGAATGATGGATGCATGGATGGGTGGATAATTAGAGAGATGGATTGATTATATGAATGGATAGAATAAATAAAAGATGGATGAATGGATGCAATAAACAAAATAATAATAGATGGATGGACAAAATAGTCAAAAGAGATGGACGATAGAATAAACATAAGAAGGATGGATGTATGTGCAGATGAACAAAAGAATATAGATCAATGGACAGAATTTCAAAAAAGATGAATGGACAGATGAATGGATAGAATCAACAAAAGATGGATGGATGGAATAAACAAAAGGATAATAGATGGATGTACAGATTAATCTGAAAAAGATGGATGGATGGATGGATGGATGGATGAATAGAATAAACAAAAGAATGATGGATGGATGGATGGATGGATGGATGGATGGATTGATGATATGGATGGATAGAACAGACAGACAAACAAACAGACAGACAGACAGACAGACAGACAGACAGACAGACAGACAGATAGACACATACAGATGATTAATTATATATACACAATTTAAACCTATAAGCAAATGTGTGAGTAAGGAGGATTATTCTGTGCCCGTCTACGGTGTTTTACCCTCATCTTAACCTTGAGTCAATCCCTTTGCTAACAGGATAATTCTCTGCATTAAATACATCACTGCCAAAATAATGAACAAACATTGTTGAGAGTCGCTGGTGACATAAACCAGACTCATTTAAGCATCAACAGGAAATGTTTACATGCGCAAGTGTCCACCAAGACCCTAGAGATGGTTGTCTTGAAAACTCATTTCAGTTTTGAACGTCGTCATTTATTGTTAATAATACTTATACTTAATAATATTATGTTTGGTTGCCGGTCTCCAGTTAAGACTAATCCTCGTTGTTGGAACAAAGGCACAATGTATAGGCAGGAGCAGTGAGCCCTATATGACCTTTAATGATTTCATCTGAAAGGCAGTTTTCTGGGATCTGGATTCTGCTGGAAGAAGTGATTAACGAGGAAAGCAGATTGCAGATGCGATGCCAATAAATCAAGTTTACAAAGTATTTCTGTCTGTCTCTAATCTAATCTAGATCTATCTATCTATCTATCTATCTATCTATCTATCTATCTATCTATCTATCTATCTATCTATCTATCTATCTATCTATCTATCTAACCCTCTGTTTATCTATCCATCCATACATCCCTCTATCAATCCTTCCATCCATCCATCCATCCATCCCTCCCTCCCTCCCTCCCTCCCTCTATTTGTCTATCAATCCATACATCCATCCATAAATCCATTCATCCATCCATCTATCTATCTTTCCATCCATACATCCCTCTATCTATCTATCTATCTATCTATCTATCTATCTATCTATCTATCTATCTATCTATCTATCTATCTATCTATCTATCTATCTATCTATCTATCTATCCATCCATAAATCTATCCGTCCATCCATCCATCCATCCATCTATCTATCTATCTATCTATCTATCTATCTATCTATCTATCTATCTATCTATCTATCTATCTATCTATCTATCTATCTATCTATCTAACCCTCTGTTTATCTATCCATCCATACATCCCTCTATCAATCCTTCCATCCATCCATCCATCCATCCCTCCCTCCCTCCCTCTATTTGTCTATCAATCCATACATCCATCCATAAATCCATTCATCCATCTATCTATCTTTCCATCCATACATCCCTCTATCTATCTATCTATCTATCTATCTATCTATCCATCCATCCATCCATAAATCTATCCGTCCATTCATCCATCCATCCATCCATCCATGCATCCATCCATCCATCTATCTATCTATCTATCTATCTATCTATCTATCTATCTATCTATCTATCTATCTATCTATCTATCTATCTATCTAACCCTCTGTTTATCTATCCATCCATACATCCCTCTATCAATCCTTCCATCCATCCATCCATCCATCCCTCCCTCCCTCCCTCCCTCTATTTGTCTATCAATCCATACATCCATCCATAAATCCATTCATCCATCCATCTATCTATCTTTCCATCCATACATCCCTCTATCTATCTATCTATCTATCTATCTATCTATCTATCTATCTATCTATCTATCTATCTATCTATCTATCTATCTATCTATCTATCTATCTATCTATCCATCCATAAATCTATCCGTCCATCCATCCATCTATCTATCTATCTATCTATCTATCTATCTATCTATCTATCTATCTATCTATCTATCTATCTATCTATCTATCTATCTATCTATCTATCTATCTAACCCTCTGTTTATCTATCCATCCATACATCCCTCTATCAATCCTTCCATCCATCCACCCATCCATCCATAAATCTATCCGTCCATCCATCTATCTATCTATCTATCTATCTATTTATCTATCTATCTATCTATCTATCTATCTATCTATCTATCTATCTATCTATCCATCCATCCATCCATCCATCCATCCATCCATCCATCCATCCATCCATCTATCTATCTATCTATCTATCTATCTATCTATCTAAAAGCAATGATGCAGATTCTATATGCAATACGTGCATTTATGTGTTTGCATCACCTGAGCATTTCTTTATTTTCTTTCTTTGTAAGTTATCCTGGTTTACATGTCACTCTATCTCTTCTTTGACCAAAAAGTGCATCCATGCAAACAAATATCCAAAGAATGAATCACACCGAATGACACAAAACATTCTGAGCAATCACAAACTTAATCATGTCTGTATGTGTGTTCGCGTGTGTGTGTGTGCGCGCGCGCGCATGTGTGTGTGCCTGCCGACCAATGACGAACGCATCCATCCCAATGGGACTTTCTTCGTGACGTATTAACGCAAATCAAATCTGATTGTCTTCCCGTCTGATGGAAAGTATTCAGACATATAAAACGAGGCGAGGGGTGAGACTATTCAAAGAGACACAAGAGCGCCAAAAGGAACTTAAAAAGTCCACCTGGAGACTTTGGGAGATTTGACTGGAGGTATTTCAGCAGCCGATCAGAGCGCGGATCTCACATCTCCATTGCACATGTAAGTTCCCTTCAATTTATTTACACTCATTCAACATTTACTATACAGTCCCTTTATACATATGTTCATGTTGCAGTGTTTTCAAATATTGCTGGGTTCATTCGCATTTATAGCCTACAGATAGCACGACATATTAATAATATGTTTAACAGTTTAAAAGCTGCGATATTCCTGTTTTTAAGATATTATTGATATATATTTTCACATAATACATCAGCATAATAGCCTATAGAAATGTTGAATAACTCTTTTGATAACATATTTTCCTTAGCTATCTATCTTACTCCTTTAAGAGATCATTTAACTTTGCAAATGTATTCAACTGTCTTTAATACTGTATTTCAAGTTTGAAAGTGCATTTATATCTATATTTCCATTCACTGTGAAGTTGACATTATGTATTCATGTATGCACAGGTGTAAAGCAATGCTTGTGCGGAACGGCTCTCAGCTCTTGCTCTTCATAACTCTTTCCAGTGTTTTATATGCCCGGACCTTAAGTTTACCCTTCGCCTCCATGAGGTAAACTCTTTTCTATTGAAGTACACGAATAAAACTGAATTCATAATTATTTTGCTATGATATGAAGCTGTTTATATGTGTTTTATATGGAATAGAAAATGAGCGCGCTTTGTTCGCGCCATTAGAGCAGTGCGCGCGAAGCTGAATGAATCGCCTCAGAAAAGTAAATCATAAAGACGATTGAAAAAAACGAAACAAAGGCAAAAATGTCGTTTTTGTAATATGAGGCATATTTTCTATTCTAAATATAGCTTATGTATTAAGCTTAACTTTCTGTAGTCTTATTTGAACCACCTATAAATGTATAATTTTGGCACAAACATGATAAATTTACCATTGCAACTGCAACAGTTGTAAATCAGTTACTTTTTTATGTGTAGAATCATAATAAATGGGTTAATATAAGACCTTCAAACAGTGTAAGAAGCTTTATTCAGTTTGTCGACGTTCCTTTTTTTGTAAAGGAGACTGTAGAAATAATATAAAGCTTCAAAACCTTCTATAAAATTAAACAAACATCTTTTATTACAAATCTGCTGTGATGAAACAACTGAAATTGAATAAAGAAATAAAAGTTGCGTACATCAGATGTTAAATGAAAGGATTTGTTGTATGTGTGCAGAGAAACAAGACACGCAGACGGGCTCTTCACAAGCGGATACAGTAAACTTCTAGGACAATTATCTGCCAGACGGTACCTGGAGTCATTGATCGGAAAGCGGGTCAGGTACATCAACCCTTTATTATGCCAAATGCAACATGACAAAAGGGTAATCCATAGCGCAACTATTATAGCTTTGCTGAAACCAGTCTAGGGGGATTTCTGGTCATCACTAATCACACAAATATTGTTCAACACCTTTTTAAAACCATTAAACCAGACCTCACTCGTTCACTTTGCTTCAATTTGAAACTATCTAGGTATTTAAGTAGGGACGGGTAACTTAAGGGATGGTTAACTTGAATTAAGAAGTTAAACTGAACTTGGTGGCATATCATTTTGGGAGTCGTTTAATATAATTTTATAATCATTATAAGATTTTAGATTATAGGTATATAATAATGGATCACTCAAAAGTTAGATTACAATTCTCAATGATATAAATTGCGTATACATATGCAAATTTTCATCCTAAAACATAAAATTCTACACCATCTAATGTAGTAATTTAATCCTACTTACATGACAATTGAATAGAAGTAAACTTCAAATCTTGGTGATGTCAAATGTAATGTGTCTGACTTAATTCTTTATGATTGTAGTGATGATTTGATGGAAGACCAGGCGCCGATGAAGCGTCATTCAGATGCAATATTCACAGACAACTACAGTCGCTTTCGCAAGCAGATGGCGGTGAAGAAATATCTGAACTCTGTTCTCACAGGAAAGCGAAGGTATAAAGCACAAAACCTTTAACTTAAAGTCATAGTTCACTCAAAAATTAAATGTACTCACTATTTACTCAATGGCTCTTAGCTTTTAAGAGTTCCTTTCCTCTGTTGAACTCAAAAGAAGATATTTTGAAGAATGTTCGAAACGAGTAGACATCCTTAGAAGAAAAAAAAAAATCAGTGAAAGTCAAACAAAGATATTTCGAAAAATGTTTTGACCATTGACTTCCATTGTTTTCCTACTATGAATGTGTGAATGGTTACAGGTTTTCTGTTGTGCTCAACAGACGAAAAAAATACTAAAGGGATAGTTCACAAAAAAGTGATAATTCTGTCATTATTTACTCATCCTCAAGTGTTTATAAACACAAAAGAAGATATTTAGAAGAATGTTGGAAACCTGTAACCATTGACTTCCATGGTATTTGTTTTCCTACTATGAACGTGTCAATGGTTACCGGTTTTATTTTGTGTTCAACAGAAAAAATAATTAAAGGGATTAGTTCACCTCCAAAAAAAATATAATTAAGTCATCATTTACTCGTCCTCAAAGGGGTTTTAAACACAAAAGAAGATATTTCGAAAAATGTTGGAAACCTGTAACCACTGACCTCTATAGTATTTGTTTTCCTACGATGGATTTCAATGGTTACCGGTTTCCAGTATTGTTAAAAATAACTTCATTTGTGTTCAACAGAAGAAAAAAAAACTCAAAAAAATTCAGGTGATGATAGTTTTTTTTTAATTTTTGGGTGAACTATCCCTTTAAATACATTAAAGCACAATAAATGATGTTTGTTTACTAATAAAAATGGTATTCAATTGGTGGTTTTTATTCATCGCTTCAGTCAAGAAGACCCACCCAGTATGCAGGAGGAATCAGCCGGCGGAGAAACCACATATCGGGAGAGCTACGATGACGTGACTGTAGACCGACTACTCAACCATATACCATTGGTTAGTTCGAAACCTTCCTGTATAAATTAAATTAGTTATATTAAAAGTGCATACAGCTAATTTAAACGCTTTGTTTTTGTTTCCTCCAGCCGCTCTGAGGTCAGTCCGAACGCAAGAAATCAAGACCATCCTTGGGTTTCCATTTTACACAGTCTAGCATAGGACATCAGCATACTACTAAAACAACGTGTTGAAGAAAAAAATAATATAATGTGGTTACCTATGACGTAAATGTTTGCACTGTACATAGAAAATAAACTATAATGAGAGATGTTATAGCTTGAAGATGTACATAGTGTGCTTTGGCCTTGGATCCGACACGTTTGCTTTGACATGTTTCCTGTATATTGTAGATCAATAAATGCATTGAAACAAGCCACACCCGGACTGGTACAATAAGGAGATGAAGACTGCTGATTGGACGATGAAGTATCGCAGTGCGTTTTTGTAAAATGAATTATTTTGTAAACAAAATAATATATTGATGTTGCTTCTATGTGAACTCTAGAGGGACCATTTGGGTTTTGGGAGGGTCGGGCATTGGAAATCTTTATTTTTGCCATTCAAAGAATAATAAAAGGTTGAAGAGCCATACAATTTTTCTTGACTGCGCTCAATTTCAGTGTCGACAATAAGCACGAATCTAACTTTAAAGGCACAGTTCACCCAAAACTGAAAATTCCGTCATCATTTACCTTTACTTGAGTATTATTTTCTGCTAAATGCAAAAAAAAAGCATTTTTTTTTTAAAATGCTAGAAACCGGTAACCATTGACATCCACAGTAGGAAATCAATGGAAGTCAATGGTAACAGGTTTTCAACATTTTTTGAAATATCTTCTTTTGATGGACACAAAGGTTTATAACCACTTAAAAAAATTGGTAACCATTGACATATTCATAGTAGAAAAACAAGTACTATGGAAGTCAATATACAGATTTCCAACATTTTTCGAATTATCCTCTTTAGTGTTTATAACCACTTGACTATGAGAAAATGATGACAGAATTATCATTTTTGCGTGCACTATCCCTTTAACTCCTTTTTCTCTGTTGAACACAAAAGAAAACTGGTAACCATTGATAGATTCATTATAGAAAAACAAGTCAATAGTTACAGGTTTCCAACATTTTTCAAAATATCTTTTGTGTTTATAACCACTTGAGGACGAGTAAATAAATGACAGAATTTTCATTTATGGGTGAACTATACCTTTAATTCTTTTTTTTCTGTTGTACAAAAAAAAAACGGTAATCACTGATACATTCATAGTAGAAAAACAAATACTATGTAAGTCAATGGTTACAGGTTTCCAACATTTTTCTAAATATCTTCTTTTGTGTTTATAACCACTTGAGGATGAGTAAATGATGACAGAATTTTCTTTTTTGGGCGAACTATCCCTTTAATTCCTTTTTCTGTTGAAAACAAAAGAAAACTGGTTACCATTGACACACTCATAGTAGAAAAACAATAGAAGTCAATGGTTACAGGTTTCCAACATTCTTCTAAATGTCTTCTTTTGTGTTTATAACCACTTGAGGATGAGTAAATGATGACAGAATTTTCATTTTTGGAGGTGAACTATCCCTTTAATTCTTTTTCTGTTAAACACGAAAGAAAACCAGTAACCATTGATATACATTCATTGTAGAAAAACAAATACTATGGAAGTCAATGGTTACAGGTTTCCAAGCTTTTTCGAAATATCTTCTTTTGTGTTTATAAACACATGAGGATGAGTAAATGATGACACAGTTATCATTTTTTATGAACTATCCCTTTAATTCTTTTTTTTCTGTTGAACACAAAAGAAAACTGGTAACCATTGGCACAGTCAAATTAAGAAAACAATTGAAGTCAATGGTTTCGTTTCAACATTTTTCGAAATATCTTCTTTTGTGTTTATAAACACATGAGGATGAGTAAATGATGACAGAATTTTCTTTTTTGGGTGAACTATCCCTTTAATTCTTTTTTCTGTTGAACACAAAAGAAAACTGGTAACCATTGGCACAGTCATATTAAGAAAACAATTGAAGTCAATGGTTTCCTTTCAACATTTTTCGAAATATCCTCTTTTGTGTTTATAACCACTTGAGGATGAGTAAACGATGACACAGTTATCATTTTTGGGTGAACTATACCTTAATTCTTTTTTCTATTCAACAAAAAAAAGGTAACCATTGGCATCAATAGTAGGAAAACAAATACTATGGGAGTCAATGGTTACAGGTTTACAACCTTATTCTAAATATCTTCTTTTGTGTTTATAAACACTTGAGGATGAGTAAATGATGACAGAGTTATCATTTTTGTGAACTATACCCTTTAATTCTTTTTTCTGTTGAACACAAAAGAAAACCGGTAATTACCGGCACAGTCATAGTAAGAAAACAACGAAAGTCAGTGGTTACAGGTTTCCAACATTTTTCGAAATATCTTCTTTTGTGTTTATAACCACTTGAGGATGAGTAAATGATCACACAGTTATCATTTTTGGGTGAACTATCCCTATAATTCTTTTTTTTTTAAGAACGAAAAAAGGTAACCATTGGCATCCATAGTAGGAAAACAAATACTATGGGAGTCAATGGTTACAGGTTTTCAGCATTCTTCTAAATATCTTCTTTTGTGTTTATAACCACTTGAGGATGAGTAAATGATGACAGAATTATTTTTTTTTTTTTTGGAGGTCAACTATCCTTTTAGTAATTTTTCTGGTAAACACAAAAGAAAACTGGTAACCATTGACATACATTCATTGTAGAAAAACAAATATTATGGAAGTCAATGGTTACAGGTTTCCAACATTCTTCGAAATATCTTCTTTTGTGTTTATAAACACTTGAGGATGAGTAAATGATGACACGGTTATCATTTTTGGATGAATGATCCCTTTAATTCTTTTCTTCTGTTGAACACAGCAGAAAATGGTAACCATTGACACATTCATAGTAAGAAAACATTGGAAGTCAATGGTTACAGGTTTCCAACATTCTTCTAAATATCTTCTTTTGTGTTTATAAGCACTTGAGTAAGTGTTAATTTTCAGGTGTACTATCCCTTTAACCATGAAGAGCAACTAATTCATGATCTTGTCCATGTGTTTTCTCTGAATCCACAGAATAATGTGCCATTACTTTGAGTAATATTCAAACTCTCTCAATTATATTAACATGACACACCACTGCCATTTCTTTTCATCCCCGAAAATACAGACAAATTGGACATAAAATGCACAGGTGCAGAGCAAGACAAAGAAAAAATGACACATTAAATTTTGCATAGCGCTCATATTTCTTGGGAAAAACATATACGGTGCAGACGGTTGGAGCAATGATGTATGAATGTCACTGGGATGATGCGAATACGATGCAATCAGAAAACAGATGCGTGTGTGTGTTTGTTAGTTGACTAGTTGTGCAATTGAAAACACATCAATCGCAGCTGTAATTCCACTTAAAGGTCTTAATTTTGTGAGCGTAGCCCCCTATTTGTGAGGGAACATGTTAGGGAAACGGTCATTAGTGTTAGTCGGCCTGTGACTAAGCATGTCTACAACGCGCTCTGGAAATTTGAATCATAAATGTCAGAGGATATAGAATGCCAGAGACGCTGTTATATAAGAAAACATGCAGTGTAAGATGGGACTCCAGTTGCCAAAATTAGGCTTGTCTGTCAAATTGCATTGCTTCTGAGTTGTGTTTTGGCCTGGAAAAATGGTTTGGTTTGTAGCAATTAAAACAGAAGTGATATAAATGTCTGAGTGGTCGCAAGAATGAGAATATTCCAGTGTCTGTAAACATTTTTCATTCATTTTTTAAATGCACTGAGGGATGTTTACAGGCCAAATCAAAATGAGCTATTATTAATAAAAGAAAAAGCTAATATTTTGTTTAAAAAATTATATAAAAATATACACTAAGTATTGATTTACTTCTCATTTTCATGCATAAACTAATGTCCTGTGTGTGTAAATATTTCTTTTTTTTTCTTTGATTATATATTTTTATTTAGCTTTTTCAAGAATTAACAATACAGAACATCAAAACAAAACAGCAAACAAACTAAATTAAAACAAAGTATATTAAATAAATAAGTAAAATTAAATTAAATGAATAAATAAAAAGGGAGGAGCTACAGTATAAGCTAGTAGAAGCAAAAACATTTTGTCAAATCAAATCAAGTGGTACTGTTTTAATGTAGTTCAAAAATGTATTCCAAATCTTTTTAAATACTTCATCCTTTTCTCTCAAGGAATATGTGATCTTCTCCAATGGTATACAGTGGCAAACTTCTGAGATCCACAGTCCAATTGGTACATCAATGTCTGTTTTTTATTTAAAGCAATGCATTTTTTAGCTATTGTCAGCAACATTTCTGTAAGTTTAATAGCATAATTATGCTGGAGGTTAGAATTTGTGTAATTACCCAATAAACATATCTCTGGATCCGATGGAAAATCAATTCCATGAATCTGTGATATGATATTACATACTTGTACCCACAACACTTTCACTTTAGGGCACAGCCATGTAGAATGCAAAAATGTACCTTCTTCTATACCACATCTGAAGCAGAGAGGAGAAATACTGTTTTTAAATTTGTGTAATCTGGATGGAGTATAACAAAGCTGGTGTGAGAAATTAAACTGGATTAGTCTAAATCTGGAATTCAAAGTTGAGGTTACCCCATCTCTACATAGCGGACCCCACAAGTCATTTTCCAGTGTTATCCCCAAATCCTGTTCCCATCTAGTTTTAGACTTATCTGGGTCAGTCAAAGGTTGTCTAAGCATCAAAGCAAAATATATTCTAGGAATTGTTTTATGTAATGGTTTATCAGAGAAAACAAGTTCCTCCATATCAGTGTGTAAATATTTCTATATTGAATTCAGTAGCAGTGAACACTTTCTATGGCAATGTTTCAATATAACAGCATATATCAATATATTTTATCCCTTTCTCAGTGAATATAGGCTTGGTACATTTAAACAAAACAGATTTATTAAACAGATATTTACTGTTATCGCTGAACAGAACAACAGGAGTTGAAAGGTAAGCATTATCGTTCGTTAAATGTCCGATCCTTCAGGATTTGATTTAACCCTTTCCTCTCTGGTGCACAGATTTGAAAAACAAGTTCAGAACATGAGACTAGAGTTTCATAACTTTCAAATGATGCCTTGTTTTTGATAAATAGTTGAACATTTGCAATTAACGATGGTAATAATTTCCACAGTAACGCGCAGCCACGGCCCCAATACCGGCCCCTGCTGACTATGTGGTTGAAATAATATTCAAGTCACCAAACATATTTAGAAATTAAAAGATAATACAATTAAATTCAAGCAAAATATAAAAAAAATAAATAAATTACAGCCTACAAAAGTTTGGAGTTTGCATGTTCTCCTTGTGTTGGCGTGAGTTTCCTCCGGGTGCTCCGGTTTCCCCCACAGTCCAAAGACATGCCGTAGTGTGTGTGTGTGAATGAGAGTGTATGGGTGTTTTCCAGTGATGGGTTGCAGCTGAAAGGCCATCCACTGCTTAAAACATATGCTGGATAAGTTGTCGATTTATTCCGCTGTGGCCTGATAAATAAAGGGACTAAGCAAAAAAAATGAACGAATAAATATTTTTATTATTGATCTAAGTTGTTTTAGCACATTGGTTAATCATATTTATTGTTATGAAAATATAAAAAAAATTTTATAAACATTTATTTTTTGTAACTTTTTGTAGTAAAAATAGTGAAAGTGCAAAAAAGTAATAGATTTATTTAATGAAAAGTTAAAACATAACTTTTAGTTATACATTTACTTCTAGTAAATATACACAAATAAATAACTATAAAATCTATATTTGTAAACATATTAGTCTTGTTTTCGTAAATATGTTAAATCATATTTTTTGTAATGAAAAATCCAAAAACTAATTTCTAAATATTTATATTTTTTATATATATATATATTTATATATATATATATATATATATATATATATATATATATATATATATATATATATATATATATATATATATATATATATATATTTTTTTTTTTTTTTTTTTTTTTGGTCATTTTTGTGCAAAGAGTAATGAAAGTGTAAAAAAGTTTTTAATAAAATAATTACATATATATAAGGGTTATTCTTCAACTAAGGGCACTTTTAAGTCCTTTGATCATATATCCAAAAATATATATAATTTTATTAAAATTCCGCTTTCTTTGTCAAACTAACAATAAAACCTGCTTTAACCAATTTTTCTAGCTTTCTATTATTTTTTTTTATATTATTTAACCTCATTTTAGGTATTAAAATCACTGTTTTCACCTTGACGCACACCCAGAGTCTTAAACTTCAACAATGAAAATAACATTTTAAAATATAATTTATCTGGAAATTATTAATGTGTCTTAATTAAGCACTAGTGAAATAATTTAAATATTTTGTAGTTATTAATGTGAGACTATTATCAATATTATTTTTTATACAAAATATAGCTGTCACACAGTATCACTGTCATTTCCACCACAACACTGTAATGTCGCTTTAATAAGTTTGTGTGAGATTATTTAGGTGGTTTCTATGAAAATGAATAGTGCCATCTGAGAACATGTTCAAGATGGAGGGAATTTAAATGTTTATCAGCAACACTTGAAGAAAAATCAAGGAAATACATTTATTCTACGTCATTTCCAAACATGTTGTACCTTCTAAGATGTTTTTAAAAACCAAACAAAATGAAGGTAAATAAGAGTGTTTTGTATGTATGAAAGGCTAGTATCAATTCAAAGCTAATCGGTAAGGATATCTTTTATTTCTTCACAATAAACTGTTGAAAAGTCATTTGCACCACTGTCATTTATTTCCATCAGCACACACATTTTTTTTTAAATATTGTAAAAGTTCTCATCACACATTAAAAGTGCATCCACAATGTATGAGTTCATGCTTTATGCTTTATTAAAATTCAGTTTATTTATTTTCCAATAAGCTCTTAACCAAATTAATATTAAGTTTTAGAGCAGGGGTCACCAAGCTTGTTCCTGGAGGGCCGGTGTCCTGCAGATTTTAGCTCCAACCCTAATCAAACACACCTGAACAAGCTAATCAAGGTGTTACTAGGTATACTTGAAACATCCAGGCAGGTGTGTTGAGGCAAGATGGAGCTAAACCCTGCAGGGACACCAGCCCTCCAGGACAGAGATAGGTGACCCGTGTTTTAGAGCAGTGGTTTCAAAAGTGGGGTGTCGCGCTATAATGAAGAGGGGTCGCCTGGTGATTTCCAAAAATCTATTTATTTTCAATTAACCACTAGAATTACAATTTTTTACTGAAGAGAAAAAAATAGTTGTTTATAGTTGCATGCTATATTGATACTATAGTAGCTTATAGTTACTAGTTCTATTGGATTGCGACCCCTGGAGTAATTACATAATATTAAAGACACAGCAATAGCGTCAGATGCAGCAGATTGATTTTATGGCACCAGGTTAAACTATCTGGCCCATTTACAGCACTGACATACATTAAAAAAAATTAAACGAAGAATAGAATTGGGTCTATTGGTGTGTGTGTGCACCATTTCATGCAAGGTTTCTGTATTTATAACCACCTCAGAGGATATTGGGGGTCACGAGTCACTGGCATTGTCATTTTTGGGGTCGCAGGCTCAAAAGATTGGGAACCCCTGTTTTAGAGTATGACAGGTGTACAATTCAGCAAACAACTAATTTATTTCATTCACAAATGTATAATTATATATTTTGTAGAAAGATTTTTTTTTTAAAATCACATTTGAAAGACATTTGTTCACAGCTTGTTTTAGAGCAGCTTTAGCAGCTGCATCCGCTCATTCATTCCCTGAAAATCCAACATGTCCTGGTATCCAGCAAAAAATGATATGGTAAAATTTGTTTTGTAGGTGGTGAACTTTAGTTAAAATATTTTCAATCAAGGGATGATCACTCTTTGAAGATTCCATCTGTTGAAGGCATGATTTAGAGTGTGTAAAAATAAGGGTTTTCCATAACAGTCTTGTGAAGAGGCTCCATAGTTAAGAACAGAGGTTATGGCCTGCTCTTCTGATTGGTTGTTAGTGCTGAAGAGCTCTACTTTGCTTAAGTAACTGAAGAGGCAGTTATATGTCCTTCTGTGGCTGCGCTTCACTTAATGCGCGTGTCATTTTAGCTGGTCATTTGTAATCCTTGTGACAGCTGAACATCTTCCAGGAAATGCCAGAAATCAAGCCGAACTGAACAAAGACTAATGGAGAAAACATGCACTTAATATTTGCTCTTTGCTCTTCATTTGTCACTTTGGATTTATATCATTACTGCACTAATTAGGAGGAGATGCAAAAACAAGAAAATCGCTCATGCACTAAAGCTTGCGTTTGCATCAGGAGCGTGGCTAGACCCAATTTACAGGGGCACGTGCCCCAGTAAAAATCGCCAGTGCCCTAGTAAATGCTTTGAGATATGATTTACTTCATATGCAAGTGTATTTATTAAGAGTGGTAATCTTAGAATAAAACGTTATTCTCTATGTGCAACTGAACCAACGCTGATAAAAGGAATGTAGTTCAATCAAAAAGCTAACTGACGCAGATCTGCATGTGCGCATGTGCCCCAGGCACCGCTCCAGCTGGTCTTCTCCCGATGCAAATCCCGGTTGTTAACATGACGGCAAATAAAAAAGCGCTGCTCATGTTATGTGAAACCGACGCAACAGCGTTTTATGCAGAGATGACGGCACGCAGTGAGTTTTGCAAGTCGACAAAACTAAAGTTTAAATAATCTATCAGCCTCCTGATCGATTTTTTGTATGAAGTAAAAAGGAGGGATGAAGTCCGGGAGGTAAGACTTATGATCCCAATTCTCTGCCATGTGCCAAGACTAAAGGCCCATTCACAGCAAGACGTTTTTAGGTCGCGTTTTCCGTTGACGTTTAACGCCTCATGACTAAACAAAGGGGGTCAATGTGATCGTGCACACCAACGCGCAAAACGGCAGGCGCAAAAGCGTCGTTTTGAAAAAAAAACGCCTCATGCTCGTTTTTTTTGCTTTGAAACCTTCTCCACCAATCAGATCGGCACTTTTGTTCACGTGCACGGAGCTGCTGAAGTTACAGTAAACAGCACTTCAAGAGTTCACACTTAGCTGATGATTAATTATAAAGCTTGTTTGGCATGCTGTCCTGGGAGAGAGCCCTGAGCTCATGAGATCCTCGAGCCCAGGGCTCCCTCCCATTGCAAAGCGGGAGGGGAGTTTGAGCTCAGGTAGATCTCGAGAACTCCCCTGCTGTAGCAAACAAAATGCTCTTGAAACTAATTACTAACTAGGAGCGTGTCTATGTTGACAATTTGGATTGTTCAATTGACTTAATTGCATGTTTTTAGGCGGTGGGAGGAAACAGGGGAACCTGGGGGAAACCCACGTGAGCACGGGGAGAAGTGCAAAACTCCGCACAGAAATGTCTGCTAGTTTTGGTAAAGCCAGGAACCAGAGACATTCTTGCTGTGAGGCGACAGTGCTAGGCACTGGGCCACCATGTCACCCGTCTAAGAAGGAGGCGTAGGGGAGGAAGGGGGGACTCTTTAAAACGAAGATAGCAATGGAATAAACCCCAGGGTATTTATAGTAGTTTAGGAGTCATCTGATTGGATCGTAGTGAATTGGATAATGCGGGTCAGCTGCTAGCAATCATAAGCACGTGATCCTCTCGAAATTTGTTTATACATAAACTTCACTTGGAGGCGGTAAAGTCTAGATCGGATATGCGGCCGGCCGAAAGTGTGCTTTGCACATTAATATAGCAGCATTTTTTATGACACTGTATAACAATAATTAATATTTTTACAGTACTGTAAGGGTTGGGTTTAGGGTGGGGGTGGGGGTAGGCATTAAAAAATACATTTTATTGGGTAATTTAATAGATAACATAACTAATACTTGGTACAACTACAGTTTTTACATTACTGTGACGGTTGGGGTGGGGTAGGTGTTAATAAAATACAACAAATGAGAAATTTAATAAATAATAGAAATAATTCACGTTAACTTCCGGCCGCAAACGTATCCGCTCTAGCAACAACCCTTGGAGGCGCTCAAGCGCAAAACTGCGAGCGCACATTTAAGAAGATGCCCAGAAGCCATATAAACGTTTAGCTGCTTATTGCTCTTGTGAACACTAATCATTTCTTCATCGCTACAGCTGGAGTGTACATTAACATACATGGCTTAAACCAGCCATGCTTGTTCGAGTCACCAGTAACTTTAACAACAAGCATGTGAACTTCCTCTTCTACTCTTCTTCTGTGTTACAAGCGGGTGTCAGAAGCTTAAAGTTGTGCAGCGCCATCTAACATCAAAGAGTGATTTTGCATACTCTTCATCTTGACGCCAGTGAAAAGAGCTTGGGTTTGAATCCGGAAAAACGTCTCGTAAAACGCTGACGATAAACGCAATTGAAAAGCGTCCCGGTGTGTTGGAGCCTTAAGACAACAGATAATTCTATAAAACATCTCTTTTTTTGTATTCTACAGAATTGTCTATATAATTTCATTAAAATTAAATTATTATTCATGCAAAAGATTTCTTAAATTATCTTTGCATCACACTAGTACTGTCTTTACGTTGTTTTCCTAGTTACATTTAGGATTATTTTTTGTTATTTAAGCCGAATAATAATTGTACAATAACAAGAATTATTTTATTTATTTATAATTAAATAAATCTGTATATAAAAACAAATATAAATATTTAATACATAAATACAGTATAATATATTATTATAGATTTCTGTTTTTAGGGGGGCCGTGCCCCAGTAGAGCTTTATGTCTAGCAACGCCCCTGGTTTGCATTATATCGTGGGAGATGTGGGGGTAAATATGAGATTTGACAATTCTAAAGCGTTTATGGCTTATAGTTGTGTGTTAGAGTAACATGTAGTTTTTATTTTATTCTGTAACAATACTGACCATTTCATGAACATTTCTACTTAATTAAATAACAAAGAACGTGGCATGTTCATATTAATTTGATCTTCATCATTATTTTCTTGTCGGCTTAGTCCCTTTATTAATCCGGGGTCGCCACAGTGGAATGAACCGCCAACTTATCCAGCAAGTTTTTATACAGCGGATGCCCTTCTATCCGCAACCCTTCTCTGGGAAACATTTACACAGCCTCCCCAATTCACCTGTATTGCATGTCTTTGGACTGTGGGGGAAACCGGAGCACCCGGAGGAAACCCACGCGAATGCAGGGAGAACATGCAAACTCCACACAGAAACGCCAACTGAGCCGAGGTTCGAACCAGCGACCTTTTTGCTGTGAGGCGACAGCACGACCTACTGCGCCGCTGCCTCACCCCTTAATTTGATCATATTAATCATAAAGAGATTGTGCCAAACCCAGCATTTTTTTTACAAACAGCCACGTCTACATACACTGTAAAAAATGCTGGGCTCCACACAATCGATTTGTGATGGAACAACATGAAAGAAGTGAATTAACTTCTTAGTTTTTGCAAATGTAAGTGGATTGAACATAAAACAATTAGGTTGTCTCCCAAAAAAACTCAAGAATGTTGTTGTTTCAGCTCATTTTAAATGTGAGTGTGTATAAACAAATCCCTCAAATGCACTGTAAAAAATCCTGGTTGTCTTAAGCTGAATCAAATTAATCTCATGAGTCCATTAAACTTATAGTATGTTAAACTGAGTTAAAACAGCTTGCGTAACTTATAAAAGTAAGTTAGAAGATAATTAACTTAAAGAAGTTTCAATAAACTAAAAACAAATGCTGTCATGACTAATTTATAATGTTTACAGTGTGTGCAAACATAATAAAGCTCTTTTTGATTGTGATCAGTTTCTACATTAAAAATAATAAATGCTTTGGCTATTTTTCCCCTCTGAATCCACAGATGACCAGCTATGAAGATTCCCAGCCTCTGGTGAGCAGGTTTAATCTTGGCCTATTGGATTGTTGTGTTGTAAATCAGATGCTGTGTGATTTGTCCAGGGCTGTGTGGAGAGGTCCAGCTCATTAGCTCTCATTACTGGATGGCAAAATGGACCTGCTGACCACGGCAGGTAAAAATAGATGGATAGACTCTACACTGAGCAGCTCGCCTCTGATAATGGCTGCATTACCACTTATAGGGATTCAACGTAGAAATGGCCGGCCGGGAACCATTTGTTTTGAGCATTAGCGAGCGCGTGTGTTTCTGCATTGTACTCTTTCCATCAGTCCTCTACACATTTGTGGTCAGTTTTGGTACTCTTAAGATTTCAGGTAACACCATAGTAATATGACAGTAAAACTATGGTATTTTTATAGCAGAGGTGTATTTTTCAGTCCCCAAAAATTTACATAAAAGTAAAGATATCTTACAATGAAAATTACTCAAGTTGCAAACCAAACAATTTTACAGATTATCAGTTTGGTACTCTAAAGAATTTAAGTAATACCATGATGTTATCATGGTAAAAGCATGGTATTTCTACAGCAGAGGTGTATCTTTCAGTTCCCAAAAACGTAAGTAAAAGTAGAGGTATGTTTCAGTGAAAATGACTAACCAACTTCACAGTTCACTGCTTGAGGACAAAAATTAAATCTAAATTTTACGTCTCAAAATTGTAAGCTCGTATCAATGTCTACCACCCACCGATCCTCTTGTTCTTGTTCAGGATCAATTCATTACTGTGGACACAATATTTACTCTTTAGTTTAGATTTTAGTCACAATTGCATATTATACACGTTGAAAGCAATTAATGCTTCATATTTTTGAGGAAACTACAATTTTGTGACCTCGTAAAATCTTTTAGCGAATAAAAGTATAAAGCTGAATAAAGTAAACATGTTTGTCCAGAAAGCTGATGTGAAATCAAAATTTACTTTATTTTACTTGTGTTCGTTATTCTTTAGGTGAGCAATTTTACAAAATCTAATAAAATAAACTTCCCCCTCGAAACGACTCTAGGAAAAGCCTATCAGTCTTTTAGACCGGGGCTATAAGACCATTTAGGGTGGGGCTATCAGTCCTTTAAAGGGCGATGACACCTCCCACATTCAGTTTAAGTCTACCTCCTAATTTTTTTTACAGATGCATCATAATGGGCGTGGAGCTCTGCGATCAGGGACATGAGTGGGCGTGGCCAGCAGAACAGGGGAGAAGGAGGGAAGTGAACAACTGTTGTCAGTCGGCTCATAAAATGAGACTCAAACCATGAGGAGACAAATGATTTTATAGTTTACAAAGTTAAAGTGCAAAGAAATGTTGCTATATAATAATGCTACATTTGTTATTCGTAATTTCATATCCACACAACCACAATTTATATTATTATAAAGATAATTGTCTTTATATAAACATTATAAATACAGACTTCTCCCTCAATTCCCGCATCTGAATGCAGACTCAGTGCAGCAGGTCTCTTGCCTTGTCTATTTTAACCATTAGATGTGTCTAAATGTGAACGAACTCCTGATAAGTCTGCCATTCTCCAATTCTCGTACTGCTCTCCCGACAAAAATGCTTGCAGCACACACAACTTTGCTGTATCGGCCCTGACAGCATCGCGGGGAAAAACATGCAACAAATTCCATGGATCATGAAAACAAACACATACCACCCTTCATGAACGGCTAAATACTGTGTGTCGTGGGTCCGTGAACGCGGTTTCACCCAGTCATCAAGGTAGGATCTCACAGCTTGGCACTGGCAGGTCTGTTTTGGCTTCGGAAAGCACGCACAGTCATGAATAATTAAGAAGCCGGCTGTTCTCATAGGATAAGAAAACTCCGCTATGAATAATAATGAGAAATCGACGCGTCATCTTTGCACTTGCAGTTTTGCGCTACGTCGCCGATTTTGATCCCACCCCAAAAATCATTTTAAACCCGGAAGATGAAATTAGCTGACAAAAGCTTAAAATTATCCAGTTTTCCCCACAATTAAAGTTGACAGGTGCTAACATTGTCTTAACCTATGCTCAACACACACAAATCTGTTAAAATCTCAAAAAAGTACTCGAGGGCTTCATAAACCTTTAAGGCGGGGCTATTAGTCCTTTAGGGAGGATCTATCAGTCTTTTAGAGCAGGGCTATCAGTCCTTTAGGACAATGCTATCAGTTAGGACGAGGCTATCAGATCTTTAAGGTAAAGCTATAAATCTTTTTGGGCAGGGCTATCTGTCCTTTAGGGAGGGACCATCAGACCTTTAGGGCAAAGCTATCAGTTCTTTAAGGCGGGACTATCAGTCTTTTAGGACAGGGCTATTGGTCCTTTAGCATGGGACTATCAGTCCCTTAGAGAGCAGGGCTATCAGTCCTTTACGGTGGGACAATCAGTCATTTAGAGTGGGGCTATCAGTCTTTTACGGTGGGACAATCAGTCATTTAGGGTGGGGCTATCAGTCCCTTGGGGCAGAACTATCAGTCTTTTAGGGCAGGGCTATCAGTCATTTAGGGTGGGGCTATCAGTGCTTTAGGGTGCAACTATCAGTCTCTTAGGGTGGGGCTATCAGTATTTTAGGGCAGGGCTATCAGTCCTTTAGGGTAGGGGTATCAGTCCCTTAGGGCGGGGGTATCTGTCTTTAGGGCAGGGCTATCAGTCATTTAGGGTGGGGCTATCAGTCTCTTAGAGCAGGGAATCATGCTATGAAAGAATACTGTGCAAAAGAAAGCCCCGCCCAACTCAATATTCTGTTGTAGATGGAAGTACATTAACATAATCAAATAAAAGTCTCTGCAACTTCCACACCATGCAGACTTTTTTTATTAAATTAAAAATTTTAATCTTACTGATATAAATATACTAACCTCTGTTAGAAGGATTGGAGAGCAGAACTTCTGTTTTCCCTCCAATTTCATGCAATCAGACAGCAGCATCCTTAAAAAAACAAGCAGTGGTATGATCATGTTACTCACCATGCACAAAAACAAATCTTAACAGAATTATCCACCCATGCAAAAATATTAATCCTCACATATTTGATGGATATGTTTATGCTAATGCACACACATGCTATGGGGGAGCATCAATGACAACAAAAATGAAGGACAATCAGTGTTTGATATGGAAATGACTCATAATAACCCGCTTCAACATCTGTCCCGCTCGCGTCTAAAACGTCTCATGCAGAATGAAATGTGTTGTGAAAGTGACTTGAGCAGCAGAGCGGATGGAGTATAGCAGGATTGGTGTCCTTGGGGCCGGTGGCGGTGAATTTTGAAGAGCAGCACAGTGACAGGAGTCCACCTCAGGACCACAGATGCCAGTCATTCATAATAAACATCACACGTGTCCCTCATTACACTGGGAATAGCTTGAATGGGGCACGTGTGTCTGTTTAGGCAAACCCAAGAGTAGAGATGACCTGCAACTATTACCTTAAAGGGATATAGATCAGCCAAATAATAGATCCTTTTCGCAGTTCCAGGTTTCTCAGCAGCAGAAGTCGCAATAGTTGGAAAACTTAGTGTGCAGTGAATGGGAGAGAGTACAACATATCATTTCATAACAATCCTATTTGCTGAAATAATTAAAGAAAAACTCCACAATGGTGTTATTAAGACTTTCAGAAAAAGGGAAAAAATGAGTCTGATAACCGCAGCAAGAAGAGAGAATAATGTCAAATTTACTGTCCTGAACCTTATACGCTGCATTAGAATCATCTTACATAGTAGTAGTAGTAGACGTTGTATTAGTTGTAGCAGACGCTGTAGTAGTATCAGTAGTGGTAGCAGTAGTAGACATAATAGTTGTGGTTGTGACTGTAGTGACTGTAGTAGCAGCAATAGTAGTTGTAAAATATCAAGAGGAAAGTCACACAAATAAGCAGACATCTTCATTCTCACACAGAATTTCTGAGTTCTCTCACCCTTCCAAAAAACTTTAAGACGTTTTCAGAGGATATTCGTTATTCTTGACCAATAAAAATATATATTTAAATTAAAATACAATGATGTGCTTTCATTTTCAGTCTCACTCATGGCAATGCCCTTAAATATAGCCTTTGGCAGCAAGCATCAGCCTTTTTTGAAATTGAAATAAGATTCCTAAGTCAATTGAAATAAGTTCCTGTAGTAGTTGGTATAGTGGTAGCAGAAGTAGTAAAAGTGTCATTGTAGCAGTAGTAATTGTTGTTGGTGTAGTACCAGTAGTAGATGTCGTTGATGTAGATGTTGTAGTAGCAGTGATTGCTGTAGTAGTAGTAGTAGATGTTGTATTAGTTGTAGCAGACGCTGTAGTAGTATCAGTAGTGGTAGTCATTGTAGTGGTAGTATCAGCAGTAGTAGACATTATAGTAGGAATAGTTGTGGTTGTGACTGTAGTAGAAGCAATAGTAGTTGTAAAATATCAAGAGGAAAGTCACACAAATAAGCAGACATCTTCATTCTCACACAGAATTTCTGAGTTCTCTCACCCTTCCAAAAAACGTTGAGACGTTTTCAGAGGATATTCGTTATTCTTGACCAATAAAAATATATTTTTTAATTAAAATACAATGATGTGCTTTCATTTTCAGTCTCACTCATGGCAATGCCCTTAAATATAGCCTTTGGCAGCAAGCATCAGCCTTTTTTGAAATTGAAATAAGATTCCTAAGTCAATTGAAATAAGTTCCTGTAGTAGTTGATGTCGTTGGTATAGTGGTAGCAGAAGTAGTAAAAGTGTTGTTGTAGCAGTAGTAATTGTTGTTGGTGTAGTAGTACCAGTAGTAGATGTCGTTGATCTAGATGTTGTAGTAGCAGTGATTGCTGTAGTAGTAGTAGTAGATGTTGTATTAGTTGTAGCAGACGCTGTAGTAGTATCAGTAGTGGTAGTCATTGTTGTGGTAGTATCAGCAGTAGTAGACATAATAGTAGGAATTGTTGTGGTTGTGACTGTAGTAGCAGCAATAGTAGTTGTAAAATATCAAGAGGAAAGTCACACAAATAAGCAGACATCTTCATTCTCACACAGAATTTCTGAGTTCTCTCACCCTTCCAAAAAACTTTAAGACGTTTTCAGAGGATATTCGTTATTATTGACCAATAAAAATATATATTTAAATTAAAATACAATGATGTGCTTTCATTTTCAGTCTCACTCATGGCAATGCCCTTAAATATAGCCTTTGGCAGCAAGCATCAGCCTTTTTTGAAATTGAAATAAGATTCCTAAGTCAATTGAAATAAGTTCCTGTAGTAGTTGATGTCGTTGGTATAGTGGTAGCAGAAGTAGTAAAAGTGTCGTTGTAGCAGTAGTAACCGTTGTTGGTGTAGTAGTACCAGTAGTAGATGTCGTTGATGTAGATGTTGAAGTAGCAGTGATTGCTGTAGTAGTAGTAGTAGACGTTGTATTAGTTGTAGCAGACGCTGTAGTAGTATTAGTAGTGGTAGTCATTGTAGTGGTAGTATCAGCAGTAGTAGACATTATAGTAGGAATAGTTGTGGTTGTGACTGTAGTAGAAGCAATAGTAGTTGTAAAATATCAAGAGGAAAGTCACACAAATAAGCAGACATCTTCATTCTCACACAGAATTTCTGAGTTCTCTCACCCTTCCAAAAAACGTTGAGACGTTTTCAGAGGATATTCGTTATTCTTGACCAATAAAAATATATATTTAAATTAAAATACAATGATGTGCTTTCATTTTCAGTCTCACTCATGGCAATGCCCTTAAATATAGCCTTTGGCAGCAAGCATCAGCCTTTTTTGAAATTGAAATAAGATTCCTAAGTCAATTGAAATAAGTTCCTGTAGTAGTTGATGTCGTTGGTATAGTGGTAGCAGAAGTAGTAAAAGTGTCGTTGTAGCAGTAGTAACCGTTGTTGGTGTAGTAGTACCAGTAGTAGATGTCGTTGATGTAGATGTTGTAGTAGCATTGATTGCTGTAGTAGTAGTAGTAGACGTTGTATTAGTTGTAGCAGACGCTGTAGTATCAGTAGTGGTAGTCATTGTTGTAGTAATAGTTGTGGTTGTGGCTGTAGTAGAAGCAATAGTAGTTGTAATATAAGTAACTTTCTGTAGTAGTAGTTGGTGTAGTACTTGTGATTTATTATCATTGTCATTTATTATTACTGTTGTCCTTTCTTTCTTTTTACTGTCATTATTACTATCATACATGACTAAGCATAGTTGTTACTCCCTAACTCTGACTGGTTTCTTTCTATCTGTTTTACTTATATCTGCGATACTTGCTTCATTTATTGGCTGATATTGTTCCTAATGTATGTAATCTGACCTTTCCACCAAGTTACCTTTACATGGAAACACACACCTAACAGTACCTGACTATATTGTTTTTGTTTTGTTTTTTGTTGATTTTTTTTTTTTTTTGTATTTGTATGATCTATTTCATGGTATTTTTAATACCAGTTATTTTTAGTTTTATTGTCTAATTTAATTTATTGTAAAGCACTTTGGATCAACTACGGTTGTGTTAAATTGTGCTCTATAAATAAAGTTTGCCTTGCCTTGCCATCCCAATTTATGTACCTTTTTGTATATTCTGAAAAAAAAAAAAAGAATCATCTTACATTATACAGTGCATCCGGAGAGTATTCATATCGCTTCACTTTTTCCACGTGTGTTTATGTGCAGCCTTATTCTAAAATGGATTAAATTAATTGATTTCCTCAACATTCTACACACAATACCCCGTAATGACAATGTGAAAAAAGTGTTTTTTAATACTTAGTGTTTTACTATAATTATAAAAATTTGCTCCAAAATTGGTGTAAAAAGAGTTCACTGGAGATCAATTTTAATAAAACCAAGGAGATGATAACTAGCAGAAATAAACTAGTGCTTAGTCAAGGGTTGAAACCTCCGGTCCTTGAGGGACATGAAATAGAGACAGTTGGCTGTTTTAAATATTTAGGAACACTTATTGATAGTGGATTAACATTTGCTGCAAATGCAGAGTGCATTTTTAAAAAAGCAATGCAGAGATTATATCTCATTAGGAGGTTACAACAATTTGGTTTGAGTCAAGATGTCCTTGAGATGGTATACAAGAACTTGGTTGAAAGTTTTAACATGATTGCATGGTATGGACTGTTGCCAATTAAGGAAAAGCAAAAACTGTGTTGAGTAGTAAAAATTGGCCGTACAATTGTAGGTAAAGAGCAAAAACAACCAGGGGCTAATAATTGTGACCTTAAAATGGTTCATAAAAAATGTAAAACTGCTTTTATTCTAGAAAAAATAAATCAAATAAGACTTTCTCCAGAAGAAAAAATTATATCAGACATACTGTGAAAATTTCCTTGCTCTGTTAAACATCATTTGGGAAATGATGTTTAATAACTAGCCATTTTATATATTTACCCTTAAAAAATCCTCAATAAAACCAAGTCATTTCAACCAAATTGTTTCACAGCTAGCAATATTTTAATAATCTTAATTATTTGCAATAAATTAAATGTTTACATTCCTAAAATTGTATTATTTAAAGAAAACCTTTAAGCTGACAGCAAACAGTAAATAAAAAAGTATGGCATTTTTGCAGAATATATACCTACTTCTTATCTATTTCGAAATATCCCACTACATCATTTAGTTTATGCTAAAAAAATGTACATGCAACTCGGTTACATAAATATTAAATTCAGACCTAAATATGTAGAGTGTTAAATTAGCACAAAGATATTTATAGTTGCATTAATACAGGTCATGCGATCACATTCATTAGCCTACCGTGAGTCAGAAGCGAATCTGTTTTATAAGACATATTTCATAATAATACCTTACTTTAATGCCAAAAACCTAAAGTCAGCATATTAACCCTTAATTTAAACCCAGATGTGACTAAAATATGGTTAAAATATCACCCACACACACACACTAGGAGTGTTTTGCATCACGTCTGAAAGGTTAATCACAGCGGAAAGCTTCCAACAAAAAATTAGATTTGTATTCCCGAGCAGAATGACTCATAATAAGCGATATTTTGTGTGTGTGTGTGTGTGTGTGTGTGTGTGTGTGTGTGTGTGTTTCCGTGTAAACACCTGTTTTGCTGTCCGTACCCTCGGATGATTTGTACAGAGCGTGGTTTAATAAATCAAATGGACATACAATAAAATACAAGCGCAGAGGTTTTCTCATCCAGAAAGGTCAGCGCTGAGATTAATTATACCACGAGGAGGAAGACCTTAATGATGGAATATTTCTCAATGACACAGCCCTGCTTTTATGATCCCGCTCCTAATTCACTACATATCTGTCTTTGTTTTACAATCACATGCTGTATTTGTCTTTATGTGTAATGCAACTTATGTTTGAAATATTAAATGTGACAAGTGTGGCACGGTGGCTCAACGGTTAGCACTGGTTTGAGTCCCGGCTGGGCCAGTTGTGATTGGATGCAGGCTGCACGGTGGCAAAGTGGGTAGCTTGTTTGCCTCACAGCAAGAAGGTCGCTGGTTCAAGCCTCGCCTGGGTCAGTTGGAGTATCTGTGTGGAGTTTGCATGTTCTCCCTGTGTTGGCGTGGGTTTCCTCCCACCTGGGTTTCCCCCACAAACACAATTAGATTAACTAAATTGGCCGTAGTGTATGAGTGTTTGTGTGAATGTGTGTATGGGTGTTTCCCAATACTGGGTTGTGGCTGAAAGGGCATCCGCTGCATAAAACATATGCTGGAATAGTTAGCAGTTCATTCCGCTGTGTGGCAATCCTGGCATTCTGGATGAGCTGCAGCTGTCTTTTTTGGGAAGGCCAGTGAGGAGTCCATTACAGTAATCCACCCTGCTGCTGATAAAAGCATGAGCAAGTTTATCTAAAGCCTAAGAGCCTTTATTCTCCATCCGTTCACCATGGTTGAATTAATGAATACTAAAAACTCATAGAAACTCATTGGGAATATGAAGACAACATTAAAAATAATATTTTTTTCTTACTCACTTATGAATAGAAATGCTTTTTTAATAGACTTTATTTCTGATGATGTTGTGGTAAGGGATGTGATGGATGTTTCTGCATCCTATTTAAATGTGAGGATGTATGAAATCACATATACACCCATACTGCTGAGTGTTCATTCATTCATTCATTTTCTTTTCGGCTTAGTCCCTTTATTCATCAGGGGTCGCCCCAGTGGAATGAACCACCAACTTATCCAGCACATGTTTTACGCAGCTGGGAACCCATCACTGGGAAACACCCATACACACTCAGGTAATTAGGCAAGTTATTGTATAACGATGGTTTGTTCTGTAGACAATTGAAAAGTTAGCTTAAAGGGGCTAATAATTTTGACCTTAAAGGGTTCATAAAAAAAATGTAAAACTGCTTTTATTCTAGCCAAAATAAATCAAATAAGACTTTGTCCAGAAGTAAAAATATTATCAGACATACTGTGAAAATTTCCTTGCTCTGCTAAACATCATTTGGGAAACACCCATACACACTCATTCACACACACACACACAACAGACAATTTAGTTTATCCAACTCACCTATAGCGCATGTCTTTGGACTGTGAGGGAAACCGGAGCACTCGGAGGAAACCCATGCCAACACAGGGAGAACATGCAAACTCCACACACAAATGAGGCTTGAACCAGCGTCTTTCTTACTGTGAGGTGTCAGCGCTACCAACTGCACACCCTGTTGAGTGTTCAAAACATTATATATGAAACTCGCTACTCGATCCTTGTATATATACATTCACAACAACACATCTTCAGAGATTATCTTATTACAAACGTTTCTTTTTCAGCGGATTAACTTTCGATTAATGGTTCACCGAAAGCAGAGGTGTCCAAACTCAGGAGGGCCGGTTGTCCTACAGATTTTAGCTCCAACTTGCTTCAACACACCTGCACGGATGTTTCTAGAATGCCTAGTAAGAGCTTGATTAGGTAGCCCAGGTGTGTCTGATTGGGGTTGGAACTAAACTGTGCAGGACACCAAACCTCCAGGACCGAGTCTGGACACCCCTGACTTAAAGAATAACAATGCTAGAAAATTAAAATTTATTTTCATTATTTGTTTTTAGACGTGAAGTAGTATGAATTAATATGTTATTTACAAGATGCTAAATGATGGAAGAGTCCAATTAAATATAGTTTATTGATTATTGTTTTTTATCCGCTGTTTGGACTCTCATGCTGATCCACCAATAATTCTAAATGTCTCCAAATCTGCTCTTATTTAAAAATAAAGTCATCTACATCTGAGTGAGTAGCTAACATTATCTGCGAATGTTGTCTTTTGAGTAAACTATTCCTTTCATCCTTTGCACCCACTTGGAGGATTCTGAAGAGTCTCTGGACACTGACAGCATCATTAAATATTTCAGCCTGAGAATGAAGACATAAAGAGGTCCTGTCCTGTCTGGTGGTCCATTGTCAAGATTTACATTTATTCATTTAGCAGATGCTTTCATCCACAGAGACGTATAATCGAGCAAAATCAAGTCATTTAGCATATAGAGGAAGGAAAATAATTAGCAATGGCGCCACAGTGGATTCCAAGAGTGAATCAGAAAAGCATCAAAGTGAAATTGCTAAATGGAGGGAAAATATTTTAATGGAGAAAGTGCCTTTATTTGTAGTGATAGATAAATGCGTAGAAAGGATCAATAAAACAAACCATGTTTTAAATGTTTAAAAACTTTAATGCTGTCCTTATGCAGATTGTTAGCTTTGGGGTGTTTTTTCATCCTCTGTATGAACTTTTAACTCATTCATTTTCTTGTCGGCTTAGTCCCTTTATTAATCTGGGGTCGCCACAGCGGAATGAACCGCTAAATTATCCAGCATTTGTTTAACGCAGCGGATGCCCTTCCACCTGCTACCCATCACTGGGAAACACCTATACACACTCATTTACACACACACAACAGACAATTTAGTTTATCCAATTCACCTGTACCGCATGTCTTTGGACTGTGGTGGAAAGCGGAGCACCCGGAGGAAACCCACATGAACGCGGGGAGAACATGCAAACTCCACACAGAAACACCTACTGACCCAGCCGAGGCTTGAACCAGCGACCTTCTTGCTGTGAGGCGACAGCACTAATATTTAAGATTTAAGATTTAATATTATCATTATTTGACATGGTATTATGGTATCAAAGTACCATAGAATTACCATATGATACTAAATAAGTTGTTATTAGTGGGATTAATTTACAATTTAATAATAAAAATAGATTTTTTTTAAGCTTCAGTTAACAGAATTGTAGACAAACTGTACCAAAAAATTATATATATTAGGGGTGTCACGATTTCTATTTTTAATTGAAATCGATCGAAATTTATGCTCAATTTCGATTATCGAATCAAAAAATAGAATCGTCGATGCTGCCACGCCCCCATGTCACGTCAGCTTGGCTTGCCAAGCGGGAAAAAAAACAGGCTTGTTGAAGTGCTTGTTAAACTGCAGAAGCAGGAGACCCGTCGACTGAACTTAAACCCTCTCCTCTTTCAATGAAGTCGCCGGTGTGTAAGCATTTTGGATTTCCAGTGAGTTATGTTGACAACGTTCGTGTTGTCGACAAAAAAAACACAGTTTTGCAAGCTCTGCTATGTACCTATTACGTACGGTTCGTCCCAGGGCCGGAGTGGGACTCATTTTCAGCCCTGGAGTTTCAAGCCAGACCGGCCCACCTCAGTTCACGACTGATTCCAATTCAGTTTCTAATGGCACTATCACGTTTTTTTCAAGAAGACAGCTGCTTTAGAAATTCAAATGTTCAACAGCCCTAACAGTATTATATGCCTTAACAATAAAAATGAAAAAAAAAAATAAACTTTGCAGGTGAGATTCGTACACGGGTCCGCGGCAATGAACGGCTTCGTCCTTACCACTGGACCACAATGGCTCTATTCTCATGAGGGTAAAAAATAACTAATGACTTGCGTACCTTAAGACACAGCACTACTTTCTCTTGATGGCTCAATCTTTTTCTCCCATTTTTAGATTTCTGATCAAGTTATGTCAGATTTATTAATGTAGTGAATCATTTGATTTTCATTGAGCAGGTGTATTATTCATTTTATTCGAATTCTTATATTCACTAAGGTGCCGCTGTTTGGGTCGATAGTTACATTACATCATCATCATTAACGTTAGTTAACCTGCAGGCTGCATCTTTCTCACGGGGCTGCGAGAAAATAAATAAAAAGAGCGGCACTGCGGCAAAATAATGAATAAAAAGAGTAAAGATATGGTCAAATAAATAAATAGAAAAAAAAGTGTAACTGCTGAGAGTGCAAGCAGCTAGGGACACCGGCCCTCGCGGCCAAAAAACAGACCGGCCCACCGGGAATTCTCCCGGTCCTCCCGATTAGCCAATCCGGGCCTGGTTCGTCCGATAGACAACACCGGCATCGCGATCCTCCGCCCGCCCCCGTTGCAAATCCGCTTGCGAAAAGTACACATTCAGACCCTGTTTACACTGTCTTTGTTTTTAAATGGCATTTTAGAACGACAACGATTTGACATCCACAGTGGCGTGTAGCATTTCTGAGCAGCCCTCCTTCCTCTCTACCTCTGAAAATGCACATCACGTGACCACACAGACACAGACGCACTCGCAGCCATGCGCTCGAGACAGCAGGTCCAGGCAGTCAGAGGACTGCTTCAATCTTTCACTCACTTGTACTTTGTCATTTTAGCGAACACCTCAGATACTGTTGGCTGGTTCCTGTTGGTTGTGCGTCTTTTTAACTGATATATATATATATTTTTTTTCACTTTATTAGGTGCACCTTAGTAGCACCGGGTTGGACCCGTTTTTGCCTTCAGAACTGCCTTAATCCTTAGTGATAGATTCAACAAGGTGCTGGAAAATTCCTATTGTCTATATTGACTTGATAGCATCACGCATTTGCTGCAGATTTGTCGGCTGCACATCCATGATGCGAATCTCCCATTCCACCATTTGCCAAAGATGCTCTATTGGATTGAGCTCTGGTGACTATGGAGGCCATTTGAGTACAGTGAACTCATTGTCATGTTCAAGAAACCTAAAATGATTCATGCTCTATGACATGGTGCGTTATCCTGCTGATAGTAGCCATCAGATGATGGGTACACTGTGGTCATAAAGGGATGGACATGGTCAACAATAATACTCAGGTAGACTGTGGCTCTGACACAATGCTCAATTGGTACTAATGGGCACAAAGTGGGCCAAGAAAATATCCCCCACACCATTACACCACCACCACCAGCAGTCTGAACTGATCATACAAGGCAGGATGGCACCATGCTTTCATGTTGTTGACACCAAATACTGACCCTACCATCCGAATGTTGCAGCAGAATTGGAGACTCATCAGATCAAGCAACGTTTCTCCAATCTTCTATTGTCCAGTTTTGGTGAGCCTGTGTGAATTGTAGCCTCAGTTTCCTTTTCTCAGCTGACAGGAGCGGAACCCGGTGTGGTCTTCTGCTGCTGTAGCCCATCCGCCTCAAGGTTGGATGTGTTGTGTGTTCAGAGATGCTCTTCTGCAGACCTCAGTTGTAACGAGTGGTTATTTGAGTTACTGTTGCCTTTCTATCAGCTGGAAGCAGGCCTTTCTCCTCTGACCTCTGGCATTAACAAGGCATTTGAACTGCCGCTCACTGGATATTTTCTTTCTTTCTGACCATTCTCTGTAAATCCTAGTAGATCAGCAGATTCTGAAAAACTCAGACCAGCCCTTCTGGCACCAATAACCATGCCACTTAATCATTTAGTCACTTAAATCAGCCAGGTCTTAAGACAGACAGGTCTTGACCATATCTACATGACTAAATGCATTGTGCTGCTGCCATGTGATTGGCTGATAAGAAATTTGCATTAACAAGCAGTAGGACAGGTGTACCTAATATAAAGTGGCTGGTGAGTGTTTATTTAAAATAATTAGATTAATAATATATATTTTATTGACTTGCCATACAATTTTGTAAACTGAAGCTTTAAAAATGACATTGACATTGAAATAAAAATTGTATTATTAAATTTAGCTATACAAGCTATATTTTAGGTTTAAGTTACTGATTTTAGAAATTAATCTAAAGACAAATGTGCCTTAAATGTAATATTTCCCATGTTTAATCACTTTTATATTTTATTTAAGTTGATGCTTATTTGTTTTTAATCACAAAATAGTACAAATGTATCAGATTTAACTAGAAAAGGTTTCAATTTCCTTGAGATTTCATAAAAAAATACATCTACATCCCATTTTCATGTAAGAGATGTGGGGAAAAATCCTCCAAAATCAATTATAAATATAATCCTTGGTTAATTGGTGTTTTTGTTTCAAGCATGCAGTGTAATCTATATTTATTATCTTTCAATTAAACCTTGACATCTTTTTTTATTTGCCTACAATTTGGTTTATTTGCTCTAATAGTAAAATTTCACAGCAATCAGGGATGTTTTATATGGATGTTTTGAAAGGTTTAATTATATTAAATGAATAATATCGTAAGCTGACATACAGCTTATTTATCATGCTGCGTTTTAAATCATATTCGTTTGTTAGCATGAGATGACTAAAAATTCAGCTATTCAAAGAGTCTAAGAAACTACACTAATGACAACACGTTTTTAAGCTAATATGTTAATAAGTTTACCTTAATATTTTAGCCAGTTTGATTAATGTAAGTTGAGATAACTTGTTTCATTTGATTCAACTAAATTTAAAGCAGAACGTTTTTTACATTCATTTTTTCATTAATTATCCTTCAGCTTAGTCTCTATTTCAGAGGTCGCCACAGCGTAATGAACCGCTATTTCAGCGTAGAATAGTTTTACACAGCATGCGCCCTTCCAGCTGCAACCCAGTACAGGAAAACACATATACACACTCATTCACACACACACACACATACAGCCAATTAGGTTCTTTAGTTCACCTTTAGTGCACCCGGAGAAATCCCACGCCAACACGGGGAGAACAAGCGAACTCCACACAGAAATGCTACCTGGCCCAGCTGAGACTCGAACCATAGACCTTATTGCATGTGAGGCGACAGTGCTAATCACTAAACCACTGTTTCGCCAGTTGTTGTTTTTTTACAGTGTAAGAAAAACAATTTTGATTTTACTTATTTGGACATCACAATTACATTGGACATTGGTGTATTTTTCAACACCTGTCCAAGCTTGACATAAAAAAACAACACAATATTTAAATTGAAAATAATAAATAAATAAATAAATAAATAAATAAGCCTATAAATGCATAGCCTTTTTTTAACCGTAAATGTGTTTTGTTTTCTGAAAGTACTCATCATTATAAGTCCAGACGTGGTTGAATTGCAAGCAAAATGAGAAAAGTGGGCGCATTATTTACGTGTTCAGCCATAAATGAGCTGTTTTCTCTGGGGAGAGACGCTAATTCAGATTCCAGCAATAGTGAGGTAATTGTGTTCAGTGTTTAGCTCTGTTTTCTGTCTGTGAATCACATTAGACAAACAAATGAATGGATGAATGAGCGGCTGGTAAACAGTGGGAAACTCCTCTCCGGGATGACCAGGTTTAGGAAGCTAGCACCAATGTACGGGATACTGCACTAAAAGTATTAGAAAACAAAGTGGACTAACATTTGATCTTTTATACTTACGTTTTAGCTGCTGAAAATGCTGATAAAATAGATATGGGTTGATGGGATGTCAACAGAAAAGCTCTCTGGTGCCATCTAGCCGAAAACTTAACGGGACAGCGTTTGGTCTCCATTTTGTTTTTTCGTCACTCAACTAACAGTTAACCTGAAACATGACCAGCGACTTTAATTATACTACTTTTCCACTGAAAAAAATAAATTATGGGATTATTTTTCATTTTTAGGTAATTTAATTACATTATATCATACCTTTCTTTTAGGGATATTCACCTAAAATGATTTACCTTATTTTACCTATTTACCTTTAGGTGGTTCCTTTTATTACGTTGAACATTGTAGGATAAACAAATACTTTTGACGTCAATAGTTGTTTCCAGCTTTCTTTAATTAGTGTTTAAGAAAGAAACTATATGAAGGTTTAGGACCACCTGAGTGAGTAAACAGTAAGTAAATGTTAATTTTTGGGCAAACTATTTCAAAATACTTTCAGCAGAGTAATCTTATTTTTCAAATAAAAAACATTTGTCTTTTACCAAGACAAGTGTATATAAGCTTAAGAAATAAAAAAAAATTAGCTCATGATAATATAAAGAATAAAATAAAAATAAAAATTTGACTTGATGAAATATGAAAACAAAAGTGAACTAAAATTTGTAGTCTATCACCTTTCTTTTACACTGAACATGACATCATGTTGAAGAGATTCAGATGCATCTGTTGAAGTTACTGAAACACAAATTTACAATGGCTAAAACACTCAACATCATAGTATTTATACAATTTTCTATACTCATGCTACCTTTCAAACTTTAAGTGAGTGAGAAATAATTACTTTTATTCTACAAGGATGCATTCACTGCTGATAAAAATGTTTCGTAAAAGACTCTTATTTCAAATATGAATGTTTTTTCTTTTTTGTTTCGGTTCATCAAAGAATCCTAAATAAAGTTTAGTTTTTATTAGTGCAGCACACACATTCAACAATATTTAGCTAATTATTTTTAAAAGATCATTTAAATATGGGAATACGTGAACCTGAGATTATGAATATTAAATCAAAACACAAAAGTTTTATTTGTTATTTTTGGATTTAAAAAATACTGCTTTTGTGAGCTCAGGGAACTTCAGACATTTAAGTCATGTGACTTTAGATGATAAAACATGCAATAAGCTATCTACAATAAATACTCTTTCAGGTTTGACTGAAAGGGATAGTTCACCCTCAAATAGATGGAAGAACAATGGAAGTCATTGGGTGCCAGCCATCTTCTTTTGTGTTCAACAAAAGATAGAAACTCAAACATGTTTTTGGCACAATTAAAATTTTTGGATGTACCAAAAGGAGCTCAATTATAAGGAGATGACAAAAAAAACAAAGATTAAAAATATACAAGGCTTTATTCAACCAAAAACATTACTCCATTTACTCCCCATCATGTGCTTTACACATTGATGAGTTTCTTTCTGTTGGTTGTTGGCACCCATTGACTTCCATAGTAAGACAAGGAAACATAAATATCGATATTTCAAATATCTTAAATAATAAATATTCGAAATACCGTCTTTAGTGTTCAACAGAAGAAAGAAACTCAAACATGTCTTTGGGACAGTTTTCATTTTCAGGTGAACTATTCCTTTTCAAAAGGTCAGTTATAACGAGACGACAAAAGAACCAAAGATTTAAAATATTCATGGCTTTATTTAACCAACAATAGAAATCCTTTCATTTAATCTCCATCATGTGGGATTTAAAGCTTTAGGAGTTTCTTTCTGCTGGTTGCTGGCACCCATTGACTTCAATATCAGGAACAACTACAATGGAAGTCAATGGGTACCTTCAATCAGCATTCTTCAAAATATCTTCTTTTGTGTTCGACAGAAGATAGAAACTCAAACATGTCAAATATTTTTATTATTTTTTGGTGAACTATCTCTTTAAAAAACTTTTCAAAAGGTCAGTTATAACGAGACGACAAAAGAACCAGATTAAAAATATTCAAGGCTTTATTTAACCAAAAACAGAAATCACTTTGTTTAATCTCCGTCGCCTCACAGCAAGAAGGTCGCTGGTTCGAGCCTCGGCTCAGTTGGCGTTTCTGTGTGGAGTTTGCATGTTCTCCCTGCGTTCGCCTGGGTTTCCTCAGGGTGCTCCGGTTTCTCCACAGTCCAAAGACATGCGGTACAGGTGTATTGGGTAGGCTAAATAGTCCGTAGTGAATAAGTGTGTGTGTGAATGTTTCCCAGAGATGGGTTGCGGCTGGAAGGGCATCCGCTGCATAAAAACTTGCTGGATAAGTTGGCGGTTCATTACGCTGTGGCGCCCCCGGATTAATAAAGGGACTAAGCCGACAAGAAAATGAATGAATGAATAATCTCCATCATGTGGGATTTAAACCTTTATGAGTTTTTTTTCTGCTGGTTACTGGCACCCATTGACTTCCATAGTAAAAACAGGATATGGAAATCAAGGGATGCCAGCAACCAGCATTCGTCTAAATATATTTAGTGTTTGACAGAAGATAAAAAACTTAACCATGTTTTTTTATTATTATTATTAAAAATATTTAAGGCTTTGATCAACCAAAAATAGAAATGACTTCATTTACTCTCAGTCATGTGGTTTAAAAATTTATGAGTTTCTTTCTGCTGGTTGCTGGTCCTCATTGACTTCCACTGTAAGAAAAGGATACTATGGAAGTCAACAGGTGCCACCAGTTCTTCTTAAAAATATCTTCTTTAGTGTTCAAACTCAACCAATTATTTGGGACAATTTAAATTTTCGGGTGAACTATTCCTTTTTAAAAAGGCAGTTATAGCGAGACGACAAAAGAACCAAGGATTAAAATATGTAAAGTTTATTCATAGACTAATTTCGAGAGGATCACGTGCTTATGATTTATCACGTCCGGTCTCGCATTTGCTAATCGCTATCTTCCAATCATATGAGCCCTAAGCTACTATAAAGAGCCACAGTTTTCAGTTCACTTTATCTTCGTTTGGAAGAAACCCCCCCTCCTCCCCTATTCTCCTCCTTTACCTCTGATTGGGCGGCACGGCGGCCCAGTGATTAGCACTGTGAGCCCCACAGCAAGAACACTGCCAGCCCTGGTTCCACAGGACCGGTGGGTGTTTCTGTGAGGAGTTTGTATGTTCTCCCCGTGTCCGCGTGGGTTTTCCAGTTTCCTCCCACCATCCAAAGACATTCAACATACATAACAATCAAGCTTTGTCTAATCCCTTGTGTTCCCTTAGCTACCGCAGCAGGGGAGTTCTGAGATCCACCGAGCTCAGGCTCCCCTCTCGGTCTGCCAACGGGAGGAAGCTCGAGGACCCCTTGAGCTCGGGGCTCTCTCCCGGGACAGCATGCCAAACAAGCTTTTATAAATCATCAGCTAAGTGTGAACTCTTGAAACAAGGCTTTATTCAACCAAACATAGAAATCACTTCATTTAGGCCCCGTTTACACTAGTGAGTTTAAACAGCGTTTTAAATCAAAAACGATCCGCGTCCACACTTGCGTTTTACCTAGCGCCCATATCTTCGTCCACACTACGCCACCAAAAACGTATATCACGTGACCATTCTCGCACTCTGGGCATGCGCGTTCTAGTATAAACAGAACGCATGCGTCTCGCTCGGCATTTGGTTATTGTTAGTCAACAAACACTGTTCAAACATTAAACGCGATGGCAAAGAAAGCAAGAGAGGTGTTTTTGTGGACAGACGACGAGGTTGAGTTGTTACTAAACGTAACAAATGAATAACTGCACAATGGCGCCTAAAACAGATAATAGTCCAAACAACGCTCCCATTTCTGTGTCCATGTTGTTGTTTACAGTACCGTCTTCCGGTAGCATTAAAGCCATGTGTTATAGTCATGTGATAGAGGCTTGACCAATAAGGGAAGGATACGCAATGACACAAAAGCCCCAATCAGGTAGCGAATCTCAGCAGTCCCGCCTCCGTTTTCAGATGTCTCCGTTTTTGCTCATCCACACTGAGACGGAGCAGCAGCGTCTCAGAATGAAAACGGCCTCTCGCACCCGAGAACTCCGGCGTAGTGTGGATGAATAGCATAACCGTAGCAAAACTTACGCATTTTAAAATGAAAACGCATTAGTGTAAACCGGGCCTTAATCTCCGTCATGTGGTTTAAACATTTAGGAGTATTTTTCTGCTATAGTTGCTGGCACCCATTGACTTCCATTGTAGTTTTTCCTGCTATGGATGTCAATGGGTGCCATCAATATTAAAAATATACAAAGCTTTATTTAACCAAAAATAAAAAATTACTTTATTTACACTCCGTCGTGTGGTTTAAACATATAGGAGTTTCTTTCTGCTTGTTGTTGGCACCCCACTGACTTGGTAAAAAAAAACAAAAACAAAAAGGATACTATGGAAGTCAATGGGTGCCGGCAACCAGCATTCATCAAGATGTATTCTTTTGTGTTTAACAGAAGAGAGAATTTCAAACATGGTTTTCCAGCACAATAAAATTTTGGGGCGAACAATCCCTTTTAAAGGAGCTCAATTATCGAGACAAGAACCAAAGATTATAAATATACAAGGCTTTAATAAACCAAAAATAGAATTCACTTCATTTACTCTCCGTCATGTGGTTTAAACATTTAGGAGTTTCTTTCTGCTATAGTTGCTGGCACCCATTGACTTCCATTGTAGTTTTTCCTGCTATGGATGTCAATGGGTGCCATGAAGATTAAAAATAGACAAGGCTTTATTCAACTAAAAATTAAAAATTACTTCATTTACTGTCAGTCGTGTGGTTTAAACATTTAGGAGTTTCTTTCTGCTAGTTTCTGGCACCCATTGACTTTCATAGCAGGAACAACTACAATGGAAGTTAATGGGTGCCAGCAACAAGCATCCTTTAAACTATCTTCTTTTGTGTTTGACAGAAGATAGAAACTCAAGACGTTTTTTTTTTGGCACAATAATCATTTTGGGGTGAACTATCCCTTTAAAAAAAAAAAAAAAAAAAAAAAAAAAAAAAACTCAAATATATTGAGAAAAGAACCAAAGATTAAAAATAATCAAGGCTTTATTAAATAAAATAAAAAAAATAAAAAAAATTGTATTGACTTCCTTTTACTCTCAGTTATGTGGTTTAAACATCTAGGAGTTTCTTTCTGCTGGTTGCTGGCACTCATTGACTTCCATAGCAGGAACAACTACAATGGAAGTCAATGGGTGCCATCAACCAGCATTCTGCAAAATATGTTGTGTTTGACAGAAGATAGAAACTCAAACATGCTTTTTTTGGCACAATATTCATTTTTGGGTGAACTGTCCCTTTAAAAATAGCTCAATTATATAGAGAAAAGAACCAAAGATTAAAAATATACATAGGCTTTATTCAACCATTTAAATATTTACATTAAGACAAACAGCAATGCTTCATTTCATTGATAAAACATTTATAAAATCTTATAAAACAGCATTTACAAAACCTTGAGAGGCTGTTTGACCTCCTTCAAGTCTTTTCTTTTGGCATACAGGATTGTATTTTCTTTTCTTTTTTTTTTCTCCTTCTCTCACTCTGTGCGGTGACCACACACGTGGCCAAAATTCACTTCACATTCTGGAAGATAAAATATTCACATGTTTAAAAGTCTTTTAAATCGATTAAGAACCCAACAGGTAGTTTTTTTTTTAAAGTTCTTGTAACATTGCTTTTTTTTCCTCTTATGTGGCGCTCAGAGGCGACGGATGCTCCTCTTGCTTCGAGCGGAGCCGGCAACCAGTGTTTTTTGTGTGGAGGAAAAACTCCGGATGGTGTTTCGGCACGGAGTGGAGTCATGGAAAGCAGATTGACACAATGTGCAAAACTCAAAGGCGCAGCTGATGCGTGTGCAAACGGCCCTCTGCATTACTGCATCAAAGCGTGCCGGAGAACTGCAGCGGGAGCAGCGCCGCAGGGATTCATGCTGTTTCAGAGACTGTGCTGCCTATGAGAGAGAGGGAGAGGGAGAGAGTTAAGTTTGTTGCCATGTCAGCATTTCTCGCTATATCATGACAAAAAATAAATAAATTAAATAATAATGAAAACTTTTCTATAAATTAAACTTCTATATTTAAAAACAATAATTCATTTTTTTTTATAATCTCTCTATATTTCTATAACTATTGAAAATATTTTAACAAAAAAGTACAATCAGAAGCAATAAATAATCTATAAGAATATATAAAATAACAACAACAATGACAGAAATCTAACAGTTTAAGGTTTACTTTTGATGATCCTACAATCCTGGAAGGATTTAAAGTCTCTCCAGGTAAAAATCAATGTCTGTCAATCATCTTAAAACTACAAGTGTACATGTTTAACAGTTTCGTTTGTTGCAGCAGCGTGCGCAGCGCATATGGAGGGCAAACGCCTGCACATTGCTTCTGCCTTTCACAACGATCTGTTGCACAGATCAATCTATCTCTGTCTATTCTATCTAGTTACCCATCCATCTATCTATAAATACATTCTTTACACTTTTCATCTGAACCAAGGCCTGCGGCAACGTCATCCTGTGCTGTTTCCTTAACTTGAAAGTCTTTATTTTACAATTACAAAGATCCCGAAGAACTTTCCTAAAGTCATTCATGTCTTTTCAGGTACACTCGGTCAAAAGACAAATCGCGTGTGATATCATGTCATTTTGTTTTTGATTGTCGGGATGATGTAGGCCTACATAGATTTACAATATAGTTATAATGATTTTTTTACATGATCAAACTAGAGTGCAACTAACTAAACAAAACTTAAATCAACAGTCTTTTAAATTTGGTTTTGTAGTTCGGGCCCAAATAAATATGTTGCCAATTTGAACCATTTAAGTTCATTTGATTAAATATATAAAAATCTTTGGATATTATCTATGCATTTGAGTAAAATCGCTGCTTTTTAACTGTCTTTCAATGTGTTTTAGGTCATTATTAACACAGTCACTTTGAGTGTGAGCAGCAAAAATACACCCAGCACCGAAACCATCGCAGCACTGCTGCTTCATTGCTTCTGTGTGCTGTATGAAAGCTTTAATCTGTTAACATGGACGCCAAAAAACACGTGCTGCTCACGCTTGCGGTGTGAAACAGGCTTTAGTTTACCAAAATAACCTTGACAGAGTATATACGGGCCTCAGAGTAAAAATTCAATACATTTTAAGACCTTATAACCACTTTTGAACCAGAAACACTGGCGAGATTTTAAAATGCATTAATATTTAGTAAATATACTGTAAGAAATTAATCCAAAACTATTATTCATATATTGAATAAAAATCTATTAAATCTAGCCAACTCAGGAGGTTGATGCCTGTGGAACTGCAGAAATAATGGTGTTGCCTTGATTACTGCAGTAAACAAAGCAGCATGATGTCCAATCTAGCAGGATTTTACTGATTTTAAAACCTCACAGCATCCTGATAGTTGCAGGTTTAATTCATGCAAGCTTTAGCATAGAATCATAAATTGCATAATCAAAAATCATATAAATGAATACCTTGCATAATAGCTTTAAAGGGCCTTAAATATCTCTATATTAATTTATCATCTTTTAATTCTTTTTAGGACTCTGCAGACACCCTGCTTGATACAGGGCATCTACAAAGTTTACCAAGTTAAAACCTATTTATACCAACTTGCATGCCATTTATAAAGGAAAATATCCATGCAATGGAAATAAGAACATATCAATCTTGCAAGACTTTCCTTCAGGGAGATTATTTAGCTTGATTTATGGTCAAACTCACTAAAACTTGATTCAATATTTCTGAAAACAAAAGCAATATTTAATTTACTTGTCTAAAATAATTGCTTCATGACTTAAAATTGAGATATTTAGACTAGAAACCAAACAAAACAATAACTTTCAGTGTATAAATGTACAAAAACACACTAGTTGTTAGTAACTTGAAACACAAACAAGTAAAATAATGTTGCCAGATAATTTTTCTTAACCCACTGGCAGATTATTTACCTTGTTTTAAGGTAAAGCTCACTTAGATTTGACTTAATATTAGTATAAAACATTTATTGTACTGGTCTTAAAAATGCTTCTTGACCTGATTTAGCTATTTGGACTAGAAACCCCCCTAAAAAACCTTAAGTAAAGTGTTTTGCAGTTTATAAATGTAATAAATAAGATAACCAGTACTTTGGTAGTAACTGAAAATACAAACTGTGTAAAGGCACCATAAGGTGTTTGGTTTAGTTTGTGTTCCCCTTACCTCTACATACTGTTGAAACCGGCTTGATTTAGTCGCATTTTGCGCTCCACCCATATGGCATGGCGGCTTCTTAACAGCCTTGTGAGCGGGTGGAGAGGAAACGGTCTGCATGCAGGAGAACACCACCCTGTCCAAGGTGAAGTCTCGAGATAAAGATCCCATAGACCGGCCCGAGTCCTGAAACCAAGAGACAAACACCATCAGAACTCAAACAGCTAAACCACAATGATGAAGGACGATCCGGAAACAACGAAAAGGAGCTAAATGGATGTTTTGAGCTACAAATATCCAGGAATATCTGACCAATCTCTAATAATTAACACACTTCTAGATTCCCATTGTTGCACATTTCTACTGTGTGATTGGTTCTTAGATCCTTATGAAGTATATAAAAAAAAAAAGTCCAGAGCTTATTGTTATTTGACAAATTTGATCAGGATTTGTGATATAATTTTTTCAGACCAGCCCACATAGTGTTTAATTCTTGACGACTTTATAGGTGATTAATTTACAAATATTACATTTCATGTTAGTCTGACAACTACAGAAAGGTTTATTAGCCTTAAATAGTAGTAATAATAATAATAATAATATTTAGATTTTATTGTTATAAAAACGTTTGCTAATGAGATTTTAAAAGTTGCTATTATATTTTATTATGCCTTCATTTAATTTGATAAAAGCATTAATTTTCTCTTAAAGTATTTACACACAATACCACATATTTGGGATTATTACAATTGCTATAATAACCTTTTTTTTTTAGCGTAGGTTAATATCATGATAATACCCTATACCAGTGTTTTCTCCAGCACATTCCTGGAAGACCATCAGCACTGCATGTTTTGGATGTCTCCTTTGTCTGTCACACTCATTACAGGCCTTTTCAGGCCCTGTTTACACTAGTGAGTTTGTTTTAAATGTTTTAGAATGAAAACGATCCGCGTCCACACTAGCGTCTCACCCAGCAGACGCTTGTGCTCAAATCGAAACATTAGCCTGACCTCTCATTTTAAGACCAACTGGTTATACAAACACACACATGTTAAAATGTATACATTTAATGAGTGTTTCACCCCCCCAAAAATATATTAGTATATGCAACAGAAGCTACTCTAACAGGTTTAAGGCTGATTTATACTTCTGCGTCAAACACCGGCGTATGCTACGGCGCTGACGCATAGCCCATCGCCGTGGCCGTCACTGACGTGCACCTCTCAAAAATTGTAACTACACGTCGCAACAACGCGTAGCGCAAGCTCTGTGATTGGTTGGCTTGCTAGCGCCGACGAGTCTGGGCGGGACCGAGAGCCGCACGAATGGCGCGAGCGATTGTTTACAAGTGTGGAGTCCCGTGAAGGAGCTCCGGATGGAAAGTTTTGTTCTGTGTTTACCTCATGGTTAAAGTTGTTGTACGTCCTGCCTCAAAATGAGCGAGTTTGAGTCACTTGTACATCCAGGAAGTGTTCAGAATAGCAAAACAGAAGCGAAGAAACTCGACACAGAGGAACATTTACACCTCACTGCCCACTAGCGTTTCGGAAGTGTTAATGCAGACCAACGGAGACAGCGCGCAGAAGTATAAATGCACAGCCACGCGCGTTGCCTGCGCCGTGAGTTGCGCCGGTCACTTTACGCAGAAGTATAAACCAGGCTTTAGAATGAGTGGAGGAGGAGTAAGATGACAGAATTTTCTTTTTTTTTTGGGTGAACTATCCCTTCAGCAAGTGTCACAGAAGTGAATCAATGTGTGGGTTACGTTCATCCATTCTTACCCTGCGTGTTTTTTCTGCTTTTTTCCAGCGCTGAAGAGCCAACTGATCCTGACAAATTATTTTCCTCCACGTCCGGCTCACTTTAGTACAGCTGTAATAGATCATAAACAAATAAATAAATAAACGGGTGTGATTTGCTTCATTCACAGGAAAACACATATCATACAGGAGTTGTAGTCAAAATTATTTGCCTTCCTGTGAATTTCTCTTTTTCTAAAATTTCATTAATGATGTTTAACAGAGCAAAGAATTTTTCACAGTATTTCCTATAATATTTTTCCTTCCGGAGAAAGTCTGATTTGTTTTATTTTAGCTAGAATAAAAGACGTTTTAATTTTTTTTTTAAAAACCATTTTAAAAAGTCAATATAGCCACAGTGGCAGGTGATCAAAAAAAGTTAATGTCAAGCCGCGCTTGTATTACATGAATGCAATCTCGACTTGTAATACTACGCTCACGACATTTGTCATCACAATACAACAGAGGTAGTTGGAAAAAACTTCACTTAACAGACCCCACACAGACTCTTCCATACCCTCACTGCACACCATCAATATGTAGCATGCACTGCACTTTAACCAATCCATACTTGAAACAATACTGTCTAGTACAACAACTATGTGGACACCCATTCATTGCACATATCAGTTTATTTTTCTTTTGGAAGTATGCTGTTGTATTTTGCACTGTCGTTGTATTTATACTGTCATTTTATTTGCACTGTAATTGTATTTGCACTCTGTATATTGTACTGTCTAGAGCAGGGGTGTCAAACTTAATTCCTGGAGGGCCGAAGCCCTGCACAGTTTAGTTCCAACCCTGCTCCAACACACTTACCTGTAGGTTTCAAACAAGCCTGAAGGACTCAATTAGTTTGATCAAGTGTGTTTAATTAGGGTTGAAACTAAACTGTGCAGAGCTGCGGCCCTTTTGGAACTGAGTTTGACACCTGTGGTCTAGAGCCAGCGCCTAAGCTTTTCACTTATTATAACACACGCTATGTGACAATAAAAGTGATTTAATTTGAAGATCTGTGTAAAAGGCCTGCTACCACAGCTGGAAAAAAATCCTAGAGGAAACACTTGCTTAATTACCTTAACTTGCCCAATTACCCTAGTTAAGCCTTTAAATGTCACTTTAAGCGGACTACTAGCATTTTAAAAAATATCTAGTCAAATATCATAGATGTATACATTAGATGCCGCCATTTTGAAACAGGGTAGCGCTCCTTTGAAATGAATGCAGGACCAAGGTACAGTGGAGGACTGTGGCCATCCAAAGCCAGAGATATACACATATATCTATGACCTTTTTTTTTTTTTTTTTAATTACGAAAATTTTCATTTTACATCACTTTTCTACATTGATGGATCAGTGATCGCACTGGCATTCCTGACAAAAAGCTTGTGTTTGTGTGTACAGAAATGTACTATCCACCCTCCCTGTTAAATTTGATCTAATCATGTCCTGAAACACACCTCCTCTCCTGCTTTCACTTCTCATACTGAGCGAATCGTTTGTGAATTAATCTCCGTTTTGAACGACTCGTTCACTAGCCGACAATAATTCAAGTTTCTGGCAGCGCAGCATCTCGTTGTCATATTTCTTTGGCATTGCTTGCTGATTTTATTCAACAAAACTAGCATAAGCCGAGTATTTAGTGCGAGTTGGAGCTGCTTTGCCTTATGATGAATGCAGTAAGTGACTGTATTATCATCAATAACGTTACCTGATTAGCACAAAAGTTCAGAACATACAAAAACGTAAAAAACTAAACCTTACCTATGAAATGTTCTGCCTTTGTGCTTTGTTTTCCTTGTTTGCTTGTTACTACACCCGTAGACAGCGCTAAAGTCCCGCATCTTCACGTAATAACTCTGTCTTGTCTAGTGCGGTTGAATGACACTTGTCCTGGGAGCACTGTACCAATATGGCGGCCTATTGACGCATGCTCAGGGTCCCTATGCGATATCTAGTGTATATATCTATGGTCAAATATTATGTACCGTCATCATATCAAAGATAAAATAAATCAGTTATTAGAAATGAGTTATTAAAACTATTATCTTTAGAAATGTGTTGAAAAAATATATAAAAATATAGAGGAAAAATATACAGGAGGGCTAATTATGACTTGAACTGTATTTTAATGTAATGCAATGTCAGCAATAGCAGTAAAAACATTTATACAAGAAAAATACAATAATATAAAAATGGAGCGTACCTTATCAAGTCACAATCTCCCAGCAGGCCCAAAATCCTGGCAAGAATGTGCCTCATGTCCTTCCTCATCAGCTTGCAGAGGATATCCACGAACTGCCGTCCCATTTTTCCACCAATCACATTATGCAACCCAAAATTCTCCGCCACTTTATCGACGACGGTCCAATCGTAGCTTCGGTTCTTCTTGTAGCTCCTCTGCAGCTCTCGGCAGGCCTCCTCCTGGAAGTTCAGCACAGGTAAACAGGGTCCAGAATGACACTCAACGTCCAAGGATTGAGAGGACACACAATTCTCTTCACTCCTCTCTAATGAGTCCAGTCCGTCCACGTCCACCTGGCTGTTATGGAGGGAAAGGTAACCGCTGTCTTCGGTCAGGCCGCTGCCACTGAAGATCACCTAATGAAAACAAAATAAATACATTCACTTTTATTGCCACATCAAAAATCCACATGTGTGCAGGATTAGCACTGCGTGATGATAAATCTTACATTAACATAACACTATCAACAGATGAAGTCAGAATTATTAGCCCCCCCCTTTGAATTTTATTTTATTTTTTAAATATTTCCCAAATGATGTTTAACAGAGCAAGAAAATTTTCACAGCATGTCTGATAATATTTTTTCTTCTAAAGAAAGTGTTTTGTTTTATTTCAGCGAGAATAAAATCAGTTTTTAATTTTTTAACAGCATTTTAAAAGGACAAAATTATTAGCCCCTTTAAGCTATTTTTTAGATATTCTACAGAACAAAACATCATTATACAACAACTTGCCTTGTTAACCTAATTAACCCAGTTAAGCCTTTAAATGTCACTTTAAGCTGTATAGAAGTGTCTTGAAAAATATCCAGTCAAATATTATTTACTGTCATCATGATGAAGATAAAATAAATCAGTTATTATTAGAAATAAGTTATTAAAACAATTATGTTTAGAAATGCGTTGGAAAAAAAAAATCTCTCCGTTAAACAGAACTTGAGAAAAAACAAAAACAAACAGGGGGTAATAATTCAGGAGGGCTAATAATTCTGACTTTAACCACATAGTAAATTTCTGCAAATTTATCAAATTAGTTTATATATACATAAACACAATTTACTCACTTCTAACCATTTATAACTTAAGGGCAAATATTTGATTTATTTATAATAAATTAATTAGTAAATAAATATATATTACACTCCAAAACCTAATTATAAATATATATATATATTTATAATTATATATTTATATCGAAATACATATCGTTATTGTTCAATGTGGAAAATAATGATCATTGATAATGATTGCATATCCACCAGTTATACTTTCAAAGTTGAAACTCACGATGCTGTATAACCATATCTGTAAATTAAATTCAATAAAGTTTATATATTTACATTTAGTCATTTAGCAGACGCTTTTATCCAAAGCGACTTACAAATGAGGACAAGGAAGCAATTTACACAACTATAAGAGCAACAATGAATACACACACACACTGACCACATGCGAAAATAAATAAAACTCTTTTTTTACAATTTAAAATTATATAGTCAGAAACGCATTCATATTTAAACATTTCTAACTTGTACTTTCAAAATGTACTTTCATGATGCTGTCATTTATGTCTTCATCCATGTAATGGTATGTAATATTGCGCTCATAAAATTATGCAACTTGATACTATAAACAATATATTTTGTTACAGAATAAACAAAAGTACAATAAGAAAATATATACTTAATTTGTCCATACGATATATATAGTCAAATTGCACAGCTCTAGCTATGTTTAGGGTGCAGGCAAAATATGACGTGCATTCAAATTTAGTCTATACATAAATAGATGAATACGAAAGACACTGATATTGGTAGTTTATGAGGACCATCTAGTCTATAGGCTTAATGTATTTTATACATAAAAAAAAATCTATTATATGGCCTTACTCTACCAAAACCCAACCCTCACAGGAAACAGGTGGCATATTTTTGTATGTGAAAAGACTTTAAGTATGATTTAAGGCAGGGGTGTCAAACTCAATTCCTGAAGGGCCGAAGCCCTGCACAGTTTAGTTCCAACCCTGCTCCAACACACTTACCTGTAGGTTTCAAATAAGCCTGAAGGACTCAAATAGTTTGATCAGGTGTGTTTAATTAGGGTTGGAACTAAACTGTGCAGAGCTGCGGCCCTTTTGGAACTGAGTTTGACACCTGTGATTTAAGCCATGGGTAACCAAACTCGGTCCTAGTGTCCTGAAAAGTTTTGCTCCAACCCTCAAACACACCTGAACCAGCTAATCAATCTCTTACTAGTTATACTAGAAACTTCCTTGCAGGTGCGTTGAAACAAGTTGGAGCTAAAATCAGAAGGACACCGGCCCTCCAGAATCAAGTTTGGACACCCCTGATTTAAGCATTTTGAATTATGAAGACATGTCCTTGTAAACCAACTTGGAGGACAACAAAGACCAAAATTCCAGTCAAATTTTTTTAAACGCACTTCACTTGTTAACTATTCCCCCACCCACCCATTTTTTCTTCTCCGATGTACATCATTGATAGTTACGCAAGTGTTTAATACTGCAGTGTTTCTCAACCACGATCCTGGAGGACCACCGACACCCTGTTTTGGAGGTCTCATTTGTGTCACCCATTAACAGGTTTTTCAGTCTCTGCTAATGATCAGAATCAGGCATGTTTGGTTGTGGAGACATGGAAAATGTGCAGAGCTGGTGGGCCTTCAGGCACATGGTTGAGAAATACAGCACTACTGAACAGCCCTTTTATATTTTAGATATAAAAGATAGCTCTTTTATATTTTTATACCGTTTCATACAGCCATACACTCGATATCTGAAGTCCTTAACCCTTATATTTGCTATTGCATAACTTCTATTTATCCACAATTAAAATTCTGATTGTTATAATTTTTAAGGTCATGAGTGGTTGTGCAAGCATTTTAATGGATATTTGATGAATAAAATTAGAATTTGGAACATGTGAATGGGTTTAAATCAAGTGCTCTAAACCCTTGAGCACTTGGGAACTACTCGGTCGTGACATCACTATCGCATTGCATTATGGGAGATACAGGTGATAGAATGGACATATGAAGCCGACTCACTCCCTCAGTCAAAATTGAGGGTATGCCTATGCATGCTTCCCTTGTTCACTTGATAAAATGGAACACTTCAAAATGGTGACAGGACTCCCTCTAGGGAAAAAAATGGAGAAGTTCACAAGTGCATTTCTAAAAGTGGAGTGCAACGCAGCCTAGGTCATACCCATGTCATCATATAAATTCTGTCTTTTTACACCACCAAAACAAACACACACAAATAGTGCAGAATATAAAGATTTAACACGCGTCCCACATGTACACACGGCTAAAAATGATTGTCGTTTCACCTCATCATCTGATGCCATATCCAGTGAATGTCTCTTGTTCTGGTAGTTTTCTTTATTATGGGGGCCTTTGCTTCGGCTCTCCAGAGGTGTGGAGACATTGGTGGCTGCGGGGGAGCGCAGGGGGAGGGCTCCTGTTTTTCGTGGCGAAACCTTATGGCCCTTCACCTCACCCAGGTCTGTTTCAGTCTTCTCCATGTGGCATAAAACCGTGGAATCCTCAGTGTAGTTTGGACACTTCATATTGAGGAGAATTTGGACACCAGCAAACTAGAAGAGAGTAATGAAATAAGACATGTTGATGCGTGTTGGATAAATGGTTAATTGTGCATACATTATTTTACAGCAAAGTACTGAAAATAAGAAATATGACCTTTAAGCGTGTTAGAAAAATGGTTACACATGCATATATAGGTCTATATATATATATATATATATATATATATATATATATATATATATATATATATATATATATATATATATATATATATATATATATATAGACACACATATATATATATATATATATATATATATATATATATATATATATATATATATATATATATATATATATATATATATATATATATATATATATATAGATCATATATAAAGATCATCCTACTGCTCTTTTTGTTTTGTTAACACATCATTTTGCTCATTTTCAACATTTAAATAATTATAGACATTATTTGACACACTATTTAAAACATGTGGCTATAAAATAGCTATTAAATTACAAATTTTTTGGTGGGGCCAGTGGAAAATTTGGCAGGGCAAGTAAAAATCTGAACCATTGGCCCGATCGGACAAGTAGAAACAATTCTTAGCGTTGAACCTAGCGAGGAAAAAAATAATTTGACGTTAAAGAGTTTTAATTTTATTGTCATTTCAGCTTCTATTGCTATGTCATGGCAAAAAAAAAAAAAAAAAAAAAAAAACAGATTAAGTTTACCATATGTTATAAATACCGATTTTCTATAGTTATAAAAATATTCTAACAATTAAAAATCATCAACAGCAATAAATAAAAAAGGTAAAATAAATTAATAATAATAATCATAATAAGATAAAAAAAAAATCTAAAACAGTTTAAGGTTTCCTTGTAATAAAAATTTTAAATGGATTCACATTTAAAAAATATTTCATTTAAAGTCTCTCCAGATAAAAATTGTTGTCTGATAACATTAAAAATGGGGCATTCCACAAGAATATTTGGTTTGGTTTCTGTTGAAATATAGAAAATTTGGGGGCTCTCCTCCTTTGAGTAAATGTTCATGTGTGAGTCTTGTGTCCAATGCAGCATCTTGTATAAGCAATCTCATCATGTCGTTACTTAAAAAATAAATTATATATTATATTTTCTTCCTATTTCTGGCTAAATTTCAAAAAGTTTATTATCCGGGCACTGATCCCATTCTGTTTGCCATCTGTTGGGAATATAGCCTTTTATTAGTCTGCATCTACAGATCAAATACATATGGTTAGATTTATACGTCATAATTTTACAACAAACTACAGATGATGAATATATGGTACTTAAGTGTTGGATAAATTGTTGAATCTGCATCTACAGGTCTATAAAAATCAAATATATATGGTTAGATTTGGTTATACATATGATATAGTGTGTTTAACCAATGGTTAAATCTGCATCTATAGGTCTATATAGATCAAATATATGTGGTTAAATCTGGTTATGTCATAATTTTACAGCAAACTACAGAATATGAGAAATATGATGTTTAAGTGTGCCAGGTAAATGGTTGAATCTGCATCTATTGGTCTATATAGATCAAATATATATAGTAAGATATAGTTATGTCAATTTTACAGCAAAGTACAGAATATAAGAAATTGATAAATATGCATATACAAATTTTATTTTACAGCAAACTACATTTTAAAGAGTGTTGGATCAAAAAAAACTGGTTACACATTTTTACAGCATACAACTACTGAAAATAAACAATATAATGCCATTACAGCAAAACACAAGACAAGAGAAACCGATGAACAAATGTTTATTTCTGATACATTAATACATTACTGAAATAAATTAATATATTAATAAAGTACTATAACATTAAACATATAACAATAAAGGGCTTATTGTAATGTGTTATGGGTCTAATACATAATACACATTAAATGCATATTAAGAACTATATTACGTAATAAATGTTACTCAATCCACTTTTTTATGCTTAAAACCAAGCACATTAGCCTGACTTCTCATTTATAGCTACACCAGTTATACATGCATGTTAAAATACATACACATTACTGATTATAATGATGTGTTATGAGTCTAACACATAAACATAGTAAAATAATACATATTAAGAACTGTATTACGTAATAAATGTTAACTTACTCCACATTTTTATGTTCCAATCGGAGCACATTAGTTTGACCTCACATTTTAAGACATTGTGATTATATATGCATGTTAAAATATATACATATGCTTAATATTAAGTGTGCTTAAAAGTTAAAGAAGTGCAGTTTTTATTTGAACGCAATTTATGTGCGTTTTGCATTTTGCGCGCCTAATGCTTGCATTCCTGACGTGGCTACAACTCATGATGTACACTACTAAGGGCACATATTAGCTTTAGCATACTCTACAAAATATGTTTATACACATAAAATACGTTCTAGATAAAAAATAGTTGACTAATATTGAACAAAAACGCAACTCTACACCTAAAACTGAGCTTATAACTTAAAAGGGAAACGCAAACATGACAGAACATCTAGTATCTACTGATTTAAAAGCCTCTTAAACGTCTTAATTTTAACGGAAATACGTGTATATGACAGGAAAACGTTAGTATCTTACCTCTAAAAAGTTAAAATGAATATTTACGTCGTCCTCATATGTCCGTATAAACGCGCCCTTGTCGCTATTGCAGTGGTAGCGCAAGCATTTAAGCGGCAACACAATGGTTTGTGAGTTTGAGGAAAAAGCGCCACTGCTAATGGATTTGAATTTGGCGACAAATCGCGCCGACCAATCAGAGCGCTCCAAGATACCTTTAAAGGTCTCACGGCCAATGAACGCGTTTGGCGGAATACAGATGTGACGTCATGACGCAGATACAAGCGTAACGTCATCGCCCATAAAGAGCGCCACCCAATGAAAGAAGCGCTTCAGGGAAAAAAGCGCCCTTTTTGAAATAAATCGATAATGTGGACTTTAAATGTGCATTGTTTTTAGTTTAATCAAGCGTGTGTGTGTATAATGTGCATGTCACAGAAAAAAAAAACTGGTAATATTAGGGAATCATGGATGTGTGTGTGGTTTTCAGGTTTTGAAGAGATAAAAACGTAGTTATGTAATAATTGTTAGTTATTTTCATCTCTACAATATTTTAATAACCCCTCACATTAAGCTTTGTAAACATCAGTTCACATGAACTAAATTAAAAACACTCATACAGTGTATATTAATTTTAATTAAGTTATTAGCATCAGCTAAGTTAGTTTAAACATTTACTGACAGTATTAAAATCATTCATTCGTTCATTTTCTTTTCGGCTAAGTCCCTAAGTCACCACAGTGGAATGAACCGCCAGTATTAAAAGCAAAAGATGTATTTAAGATTGGATACTACACAGTAAAGTACCATGAAAACTAGTTATTACTCATGTTAACTAAGATAAAAGCTGTAAAAACTTTGCATTCCTAAAATAAAACTACCTATTTCTAAACCCCACTGTAAAACACTTCCAACACCATTCTCCAGCATACTGTACTATTAACTACAGAACTGATCAACTGAATGTAGTACTGTGGTTCTCAAACTTTATTTATCAAGTGCGACCTCAGAAAAAAAGTACTCTCCAAGTACCACGATACTGACCAGTATTGAAATACAGTAGCATAGTAGGCCTATAAAGCAGCTAAAGCTCTGTATGTTCATGGGTGTGTGTGTGTGTGTGTGTGTGTGGTTTTCAGGTTTTGAAGTGATAAAAAGGCAGTTATGTAATAGTAGTTAGTTATTTTCATCTCTACAATATTTTAATAACCCCTCATATTAAGCTTTGTTAACATCAGTTGACATGAACTAAAATAAAAACACTTCTACAGCAAATATACATTTTAATTAAGTTATTAGCATCAGCTAAGTTAGTTTAAACATTTACTGACAGTATTAAAATCATTCATTCATTTTCTTTTCGGCTATGTCCCTTTATTAACCAGGGGTCAACACAGTGGAATGAACCGCCAGTATTAAAAGCAAAAGATGTATTTAAGATTGGATACTACACAGTAAAGTACCATGAAAACTAGTTATTACTCATGTTAACTAAGATAAAAGCTGTAAAAACTTTGCATTCCTAAAATAAAACTACCTATTTCTAAACCCCACTGTAAAACACTTCCAACACCATTCTCCAGCATACTGTAGCATTAACTACAGAACTGATCAACTGAATACTGCAGTAATGGGGTTTTCAAACTTTATTTATAAAGTGCGACCTCAGAATAAAAAAGTACTCTCCAAGTACCACGATACTGACCAGTATTGAAATACAGTAGCATAGTAGGCCTATAAAGCAGCTAAAGCTCTGTATGTTAATGGGTGTGTGTGTGTGTGTGTGTGTGTGTGTGGTCTTCAGGTTTTGAAGTGATAAAAAGGCAGTTATGTAATAGTAGTTAGTTATTTTCATCTCTATAATATTTTAATAACCCCTCATATTAAGCTTTGTTGACATCAGTTCACATGAACTAAATTAAAAACACTTCTACAGCATATATAAATTTTAATTAAGTTATTAGCATCAGCTAAGTTAGTTTAAACATTTACTGACAGTATTAAAATCATTCATTCATTTTCTTTTCGGCTAAGTCCCTTTATTAACCAGGGGTCACCACAGTGGAATGAACCGCCAGTATTAAAAGCAAAAGATGTATTTAAGATTAGATAGTACACAGTAAAGTACCATGAAAACTATTTTCTACTAAAGATAACTAATATAAATGCTGTAAAAACATTGCATTCCTAAAATAAAACTACCTATTTCTGAACCCCACTATAGAACACTTTGTTAAATACTCCATCATACTGTAGCATTAACTACAGAACTGATCAACTGAATACTGTAGTACTGTGGGTCTCAAACTTTTTTCATCAAGTGCGACCTCAGAAAAAAAAAAGGTCTCTCCAAGTACCACCAGACTGACCAGTATTGAAATACAGTAGTGTAGTAGGCCTATAAAGCAGCTTAAGCTCTGTACAGTTCAAAAACGAAGCAGATTAATTCCTATTATTAAGAATATTTATTACTGTCAGCCGCTTTAAACATTATAAATAGTTTGAACATTAACACTGCACTGTGGTTATATGTAACAAAAAAAAAAAAAACTAAACTAAAAACGTCAACATTTAAACTAAAATGTGCTTTTAAAAGTTAAAAATGGCAGGTTACTGTTTTTAAAAATTAAAAAAAAAATTTAAATGTAAAGTATTACCATATAGAAGCCTATTTACCAACAACTGGAAATATTGCCTGGTCCTCATAAATACAGGCTATATGTCACCATATTCATAAATCATTTTTGATATATTTTTTAAATATATAGGATGTAAATATAGCATATTTGATTCCTTTGCATACCACAAGATGGAAGCCCGCGTACCAACTATAATGGTTAAATTCTGCAGTGTCTCCACAAATCTCATGTGTTTTGACCTGTGGATTCTGGTTAAACTAATCTCAACTCAACATTGCATGTGTTTCTATTGTGCACTATGGCACACATTGCTATATCGATGCTCATACAATATATTGTGCAGCCCTGGTAAATATTATAATATTTACAATACTTTGTTAATGAATACTCCAGCATACTGTAGGATTAACTACAGTGAACCAATCAACTTAACACTATAGTAGGGTTTAGTTTTTACTACACTAAACTGTTTTGTGTTGTAGTATGACACATAGCAAACCTAATATTATCTTTTTATATTACTATAGTTATTGTATATTACTACAGAATTACCAGGTTAATTCAAGTACTTTACTGCAGAATGGTTTTAAATCACTATCGACTTTACTACACATTACTTTAGTATTTGTTCATGTTTGTTGTTAGCTAATGTATTATCGAATATTAACAAATGAATCCTTTTTGAAGTGTTACTACACATTTTTGATCTGTAAGTTTGATAATTAGTTTAATTTCTGAAATGTGATTTGTTCTGTATTCTGTCGATTCAAGCAACTGGAAATGCAAAAACTGACTGTAAAAGAAACACACAGAGCATTTCACACTAATGTGCAACGCTCAAGAGAAAGCAAAGAGTGTTTGCGAAGCTCCTCAGAGGTACTGTGTGAAATACCGCTCTGTTTTTCTCAGGCCCCGTTTACACTAGTGCGTTTTAGTTATAAAACGGCGTTTTAGATCAAAAACGATTCATGTCCACACTAGCGTTTCACCTAGCGTTTCTGAACATATCTCCGTCCACACTACGCCACCAAAAACACCAAAAACATCACATGACCATTCGCGCACTCTGGGCATGCGCGTTCTATTATAAACAGAAAGCATGCGTCTCGCTCGGCATTTGGTTGTTGTTAGTCAACAAACGCCGGTTGAACATTAAACGCGATGGCAAAGAAACCAAAATTTCTTGGTTACACGTCGGTATTTTTGTGGACAGACGACGAGGTCAAGTTGTTACTAAACATAACAAATGAATAACTGCACAAGGGCGCCTAAAACAGACAATAGTGCAAACAACGCTCCCATTTCTGTGCCCATGTTGTTGTTTACAGTGAAGGCTGGTCTGCTGTCTTCCGGTAGCGTTAAAGCCATGTGTTATAGTCATGTGATAGGGGCTTGACGAATAAGGGAAGGATACGCAATGACACAAAAGCCCCAATCAGGTAGCGAATCTCAGCAGCCGCGCCTCCGTTTTCAGATGTCTCCGTTTTCCCCCATCCACACTGAGACTGAGCAGCGGCGTTTCAGAATGAAAACGGCCTCTCCAGCGTTTCCAAAACGCTCCGTTTTCAGCGCTCGAAAACTCCGGCATAGTGTGGACGGATGGCGTAACCGTCGCAAAACTTATGCGTTTTCAAACTAAAACGCATTAGTGTGAACGGGGCATCAGTCTAGACGATTGTGCTCTTTATTAAATCTGACACCCACAAAGATAAACATTCACACATTTCTTTTATTTTCAGAATTAACTACAGATTCAGTTCACTGTCGAGGACGTCCATGAGCGACTCCTGCTCAGAAAACTGCTGTAAAAACACGATCATCTCTTCCAGTAGTTCCTCGCCTTGTAAAAATCCATGAACGTCATGAACGGTTTTTCCGATTCTGTGATCTGTGATTCGGTCCTGCTGAAAGTTATAGGTCCTGATTTTCTCTGATCTGCCTCTGGTGCCGATCTGTCACAAGAGAAGTACAGATTACTTAAACTTAACACAATTATTAGACATTAAATTCTAAATCAACAGTCAACTCTACAGCTCTTTAAGTCAATATGATATTTCTAAAGGTTTTTGTTGACTTGAAATCTTCACCGGAGGTTGGTAACAACCAAAGAAATCCATATATATGCTAAGAAAACAAAACTAATTAGTTTACAAATGAAGTTATGAATAATAAAACAAAAAGACGCAGGGACAAGGGTATTGAACACATGAAGAAAAGGAGGTGTAGAAAGGCAGTGAAAGCCCAGACAGTAGCTGAAATCTCTCAGTAGTTCTTTAGAAACTCTCTGCCCTTCCTCATAGTAAATGAATATCAGCTGCTTCAGTCCAACATCTACATCAGCAGGAGGATGAAGATGAAACCAGAGTGGACATTTCAGCAAGACAATGATCCAAAACACAGCCAAGAACACTCTCAAATGCTTTCAGAGAAAGAAAATCAAGCTGTAGAATGGCCCAGCCAATCACCTGATCTGAATTCAATAGAGAATACAAAATAAAGCTCAGATTTGATAGACGAGACCCACAGAACCATCAAGATTTTGACACACTGATGAAGTCTGTGAAACACTCACACCTGAGCAATGCCCGTCACTTCATTATGAGAAGCGTCTTTAAGCTGCCAGAACCAAAAAAGACTTTTCTTTAAAGTGTTAAATACATTTCAGTAGTTCAGTATTTTCTTCTTTTGTAATTTTATTGTTATTACACACAACTCATGTCTCTGATTGTTTTGTTTTGTTTTATTTTCATGCTTGTATTGGTTGGGTTTTTACCAAAATCTGCTTCAATACTATGTCAGCAGCTCCTCTCAAAATATTATTCCCAGAAAAAAAACACGATGAGTTCAATACTTACTTTCCCCACTGTATATAGTCAAGCCCAGGGGTGGGCAATCTCTGTCCTGGAGGGCAGGTGTCCTGCACAGTTTAGCTGCAACACTAATCAAACACACCTGAACATGCGAATCAGTGTCTTTAAGATCACTAGATATCTATAAGCAGGTGTGTTTAACTAGTGTTGGAACAAAACTCTGCAGGGACACCGGCCCTCGAGGATCCAGTTTGCCCATCCCTGGTCAAGCCTGAAATGATTCATAGCCTACCCCTGGCCAATTCTGACTAAACGTTTTCAGTCAAATGTAAATTAAAGCCTCCTGTACATCGTTGAAAGGACATGCACTGCATAAAACATATGCTGGAATAGTTGGCGGTTCATTCCGCTGTGATGACCCCTGATAAATTTCTGTGTGGAGTTTGCATGTTCTCCCCGTGCTGGCGTGGGTTGGGCTCCGGTTTCCCCCACAGTCCAAACACATGCACTATAGGGGAATTGAATAAACTAAATTGTCCTTAGTGTGTGAGTGTAAATGAGTGTCTATGGATGTTTTCCAGTACTGGGTTGCAGCTGGAAGGGCATCCGCTGCTTAAAACATATGCTGGATAAGTTGGCAGTTCATTCCGCTGTGGTGAACCCTGATGAATAAAGGGACCAAGCCGAAGGAAAAAGAATGAATGAATGAACGAATTAATGATTTTATGCTAAATAATTCTGCGTATATATGTTTAGTGAATGAGACTGGGTGTCTTTTAGTTTTCATCCCAGAAAAGGCAAACTGGGCAGGCTAAAATAGTGACTCCTCGACTGAACAGCCGCAATAATGAGAAAAAAGTGAATAGTGAACTGAGGGCTTGCACCTGTAGTTTTCGGGCCTGATATCTCCTGCTGGTCTCCTCCTCCAGCCGCGCGCTGTAGAGTTTGGCTCGCAGTAATTTCATGGCTGTATCTTTGTTCTTGATCTGAGAGCGTTCCTGCTGACATTCAGCAACCGTGCCTGAAATCATGACAAATTTCTGATCCTTTTAATTCACAATGACATAAATGAACATGAGAACTGATTATAGATAAATATATTTGTATTTATTTTTTACCTAAAACTCTTTATTTCACTGCAGGCATGCTTTATAATAGCATTCAATTACGTACACTACACACCAGACAAGCAATATGAATAAGTAGGGATGTAACGGTATCAGAATTTCACGGTACGGTAATACCTCGGTATGAATGGCACGGTACGGTATTTATTGAATCATTTACAGAAACAACAAAACTAATGAAAAGACCCGAAAAAAGTGCCAAAAGTGTTTATTTACCTTAGCACTGAACATATCAATGACATACAAATAAGCCATCTATCTGTAAGCTTTGAAACAGGAACTTTTTCAATTTTGATAACAAAAAACTATTAAACCATGTAAAAAAGAAATAAACAAAGTTTCAATTTATTATTGTTGAAAACCCATCACATTAAACATTTAATCACTCACTCACTTAGATAGAGATGGGTTTTTTTAAGGAAAATTATTTAACTATAATCTGGTGAAAGCTGGGATCTCTGGGCATGTCTCCTGCAACAGAAAAAAAAACCCTCTCATTTAGGACTGAGGTTTCTGGGACAGAGAGATATGATTTAGCCAAGGTAGACAGCAGTGGGTAACGATGTGCATCGTCTTTCCACCACTTGAGAGGACAAGCCATGAGTGAGATAGAGATCTCTTTGCGGTACAAGTCAATGTCTGCATCAATCTAACAAGTGTGCTGTGTTCTGCAGTCCCCATGACTGGTTTTAGTCGTATTCCCCGACTTATATTTCACCACAGTCTGGCAGTGCCTGCATACTGTTTTTTTCTTTGTCTGTCACCTTTTCTCCTTTTTCGTATCTTTTTAGAGAGAAACCGAAATGCTTCCACACATCCGATTTAAAACCCGCTTTAGGTTCGATCATTTTCAGCTCTTTTTCTTCCCCACTACTAGCAAAACACTCCATTTCCGCATTACTGGATCTGTAGTGACAACAGACCGTAAAGGATGATGGCCACGCCTAGGCTGATGGGAATTGTAGTTCCTGCTACCTCCCGTTCGCTTCATTCGCCTAAGCAAACTTTTCTCAGAAATATAGTTTTATTGAGTCATGCGCCCACGGTATTATTGAAAAAAAACATTTTTTCGGTATTACGGTATTTACAATATTGTTACATCCCTATGAATAAGTGATGGGAAGTTCGGATCATTTTACTGACTCGGATCTTTGAGTCTCGTTCATCAAGATGAACGAATCTTTTTTCGAGTCATTTCGTTCATTTAGTTCAATTTGCCAAATTATATTTAAAATGTTACAAATTGCTTCCAAACACATCTACAACTAGCCCAAAAGGTTGATCACACGACAAATAAGTCATAAATAGAATATAAGAAGGAGAAAATAATAATTCAGTTTTTACCTGCTCTTTTGTCTATGAAGGCATTTTTGTCTCTTTGCTCAGCTCACCTCTTCATGTCTTCAAATGTCAAGGGTTCATTCACGTTACACTGACGGTCACATATAATCTTAATCAATGCACAGTCTAAGCCGATAGGAGCCATGATAGTTCGTTTATCAAGTGACAGAATGACTCAAACCCGAGGACTCGAGATGAACGGTTCAATTCTTTTTCCGGCTCTAAACGCTTATGATTGGCTCGTGATGAAGGAGTGACTCAGACCCGATAGAGGACTCGAGAGATGAACGGATCAAAAATTTTTCCGGCTCTAAACACATATGATTGGCTCGTGATGAACGAGTGACTCAGACCCGATAGAGGACTCGAGAGGTGAGCGGATCAATTCTTTTTCCGGCTCTAAACGCGTATGATTGGCTTCTGCCAATGTGATGAAGACTTGAAATTAACGACACTACCTGCACAAATGTGCGCACAAGCGGATGAACGAATCACTCCCTGAGAGGACTCATAGTTCCCGAGTCATATTGAAGATTTGTTCATGAACGACCCATCACTAATATGAATGCAACTTAACAGTCAAACGATAAACAAAATGAGGAAACTAACTACCTGTACTTTGAAATATATCTAGTCAAATATTATTCACTGTCATCAAGGCAGTGATAAAAGAATTTAGTTATTAAAACTGATTTATTAAAAATATTACGTTTAGAAATGTGTTGAAAAAATCTGCTCTCTGTTCAACAGAAATTTGGGGGGGGGATGCAGGGGGGCTAATAATTCAGGAGGGCTAATAATCCTGTTTCCAACTGTATATCAGCAAATGAAACTAAAACAAAAGTGGCAGGTTTTTGTGCTCTAGGGTCATACAGTATATTTCCCTCACCTGTGGGCAGGTGTGTGATCCTGACCGCACTGTCGGTGGTGTTCACATGCTGTCCTCCTGCGCCACTCGCTCTCTTGGTCTCAATCTTCAGGTCTTTGGGGTTGATGGTGAATGAGATCTATGAATGTAAAGTGAAAGGCAACAATACAACCATGTCGTCCAACCGGACGTCTTTCTGTTTTTAAAAACAACATCTAATGTAAACATCCATTCATCCATCTGCTTTTTTGTAAATGACAATATATTGTAACCTTATTGTACAAGTTTTTAAAGCATGTTCATGCTTATAGTCATGTTAAAAGATGGATAACTACAAAAACAAAACAATAAAAGAAAATGACAACGATACACTCCAGCAACTGTAGATGTTAGAGGGTGGTTTTAAATTATAGACAGTGATTTTAAGGACTTGGTTTGACCTGGATTTCATTTATTATAATATATATTGTATATGATATAATGTGTATATTAGCATATTTATATGTATTTTACGAAATTTATAGAAAGAGAGGATATTTATAGAGTGGATACGTTGGCGGTTCATTCTGCTGTGGCGACCATTGTTTAATAAAGGGACTAAGCCGAAAAGAAAATGAATGAATGAATGAATGAATGAATGAATGATTGAATGAATGAGAGGATATTTATATTTTGAAAAATTCCAGTTCATACCAGGCATATACCATATAGATTTGCAGCTTGAATTACAGTTTTGAAGAACACCCCACTGCCCTCTATTCTTCTTCATCCCCATCCACCGAATTGACTCTAGCTGGTCTGTGGTAAACGCACTGGCACTGCTGGCCTGTGCTTGCCGTCGCATCATGGATGAAATACATAATATTAACTGAATATATATTTATATATATATATATATTCTCTTTTTTTAAATATTTCCCAAGTGATGTTTAACAGGGCAGTGAAATTCACAGTATGTTTGATAATATTTTTTCTTCTGGAGAAAGTCTTATTTGTTTTATTTTGGCTAGAATAAAAGCAGGTTTTAATTTTTTTTAAAAACATTTTAAGGTCAAAATTATTAGCCCCTTTAAGCTTATATTATTGTTTCAATAGTCTACAGAATAAAACATCCTTATACAATAACTTGCTTAATTATCCTAACCTGCCTAGTTAGCTTAATTCACCTAGTTAAGCCTTTAAATGTCACTTTAAGCTGTTCAGAAAAATATCTAGTCAAATATTATTTACTGTCATCTTTGGGGTACCAGAACACAATATATTGTTGACAAACAAGACAAAAAATGTATGCGCCTTCGCTACTTTGTTAGCAAGGTGAAGAATACTACTTGAGTGGAAATCTGCAGCTTCACCTAAAGCTTCAATGTGGATGTGTGATCTGATTTTATATTTGAAATTAGAGAAAATTAAGTATTTAATGAAGGGATCTGTCCAAAAATTTTATGAGACAACCTATGATCACATATTTTGAAGAACTCTCTCTTTTAACTGATTTATATAAATAACCGGTTTAACTGTGATCAACGATATAGTTTAGTTTGATATTTATGTAAAAGACCACGATAAATGTAACAGAATATTGATTTGTATTATCATGTATTGTAGGTAATTATTTATTTGAATTATTTTTAAAGTTTTTTTTATTTTTTATTTACTATTATTATTATTTTATTCTTTTTATTTATTTATTTATTTATTTACAATTATTAATATTTTCAATTTTGCTGTGCTTTTGTCTATTCCTGTTGTAATTGTATTTTGATTTTATTTGTTTGCTAGTTCATTTCGGCGGCAATGTTCAAAATGGGGGGAAAATTGCATCCTTGAAAGTGCAAAATGTTTTGTTGAAGCTTGAGAAAATAATCACAAATAAATGTTAAAATAAATAAATAAATAAATAAAATATGATTTACTGTCATCATGGCAAAGATAAAATAAATGAGTTATTAGAGATGAGTTATTTAAAACTATTATGTTTAGAAATGTCTTGAAAAAAATCTCAACGTTAAACAGAAATTGAAGAATAAAATATACAAAGGGAGCTAATGAGTTTGGCTTTCACTGTTTATATACATTTGTTTGTACCTCTGTGGGCTGAGGAAGAATAGCCACGGTCATTGTGCTGGTGTGTGTGCGGCCTTTACTCTCTGTTTTCGGGACCCTCTGCACACGATGAACACCGGCTTCAAACTTTAACTTCTTATAGCTGAGTGGCCCGCTGACACTGGCGGATGCATGTCTGACGCCCCCTAAACACATCAGATACAACACTTGATATTCAACCACACACACAAACCCACCCATGCAGATAATGCGTGTCATTTCTAATAGATTTGTCCACCTAGTTCACTAGCATTGGCCTCCAGGACGTCAAAGCTCCAGCCATTGAAAGCAGCATAGTTCTGGTACATCTCGAAGATCTCTGCGGTAAACAGCATGGCTTCTTGACCTCCGACCCCAGCAGAGACCTCCAGGACCAGCTCACTCATGTCCGATTCCTCTTCGGGGATCAGAAGAGATAAAATCTGAAACACAGAACATTGTATTTTCAATAGGATTACATCATTACACTTTTGCTATATTGGTTATAATAATATAATAAAAATAATAATAAATTTTATTTGTATAGCACTTTTCCAACATACGTGCAACTAAAAATGCCTTACAAACAACAAAAAAGCATTAAAACAGACCACATAAACTAGTCACATATACTCAGATAAAAGCATTCATGTACACAAAATATAAGCATATATCCACATGATCACGCACACAATAGTCCTTATATATATGCAAGCACACACCATACATACACACATAAACCTACAACAATATAGATAAATTGCATACACCTTAAAAGCTATTTTAGCTGTGTATTCATACGCAATTTTAAAAAGATTTGTCTTAACATGCTTTTTAAAAACATGAATACTAGGGGATTCTTTCCCTTCAAGAGGGAGACAGTTCCAAATTTTTGGAGCATAATGTCTAAAAGAAGCACCGCCAGATCGCATCAGGTTTACAGAGTAAAATTCTAAAAGCCCAGCGCCAGAAGAGTGTAGAAAACGGTGTGGATTATATTTTGATAGACAGTCGGAAATGTAGGAAGGTGTCATGTTGTGAAGTGCTTTATAAACCAATAAAAGTATCTTAAAATCTATTCTTTGGTGCACAGGCAACCAGTGTAATTTTATTAATATTATTTATCAATATTATTATTTCATTGATATAAATATTATTTTGTATTATTAATTATATTATTATTATGTCTTAAAACAAGACACTATATTTTGCTCATGTAGAACACATTTCTACATTTATGAATCTTGAGATATTTGGACTAGAAACAAGACTAAAAACTAAGTAAGAAAAGCATTTTTGCAGTGTCTCTTTACTCTTCCTTGCTCACCTAGAAAAGCCTTTTGACTTTCTGCCTTTTCCAGCTCTGAACGACAATCAGCAAAACTCATTTATTTAATAAAGGCGACTGAAATGCAAACGAGAGCGTTTCACGCCTCACCTTTTGTCTGAGATCTTGAATGTCTGCCAGAACGGCTTCCTTCTCAGTCTCTGCCAGCTCAAGCAGTTCTGGGTCATTGTCTGAAAACAGATAGAGATGCAAATCAACCTCCAGAAAGCTCCTTTCATTCCCACTACACCTTTAACAGCTCTAATGAACTGTATACTATTGTATAGAAAAATACCTAAATAAAGCTGTTGTAGTAATTCTACAGTTGCTATTATAATCATGTAAATAAATTACCCAAAACTGTAGCTGTCTACAACTGTAGGTTATATTATACTACAATACCAGTTTATTGTTGTAACAATTAACTATACTACGGTATGTTTGTGCAGGTATTAACAAAGTGTAGTAACTTGTAAATACTATAATATATGCATATTGTTTATGCATATCACATACTGTGTGTTGCACAATATGAGGGTTATAGAGTGTTTTTTTAAATAAATTCTGTATTGTATATATATATATATATATATATATATATATATATATATATATATATATATATATTCTATTTGTATTGTTACTGGCTTTTTTTACTTTCGTTTGTTAACATTTTATAAAAATCAAATGAATATATATTTTTTAAAAATGGTATACATAAAAGAACATTTCAAAATCTGAATAAAAATATAGATTTTAATTAATCAAACCCAGTAACATTATAAAAAATAATTAGGGTCACACTTGAAACATTTGTGCTCAAGTACATCCCAAATGGGTTCATTTAAAGCATTGGTCTCAAACTCAACTCCTGGAGGGCCGCAGCTCTGCATAGTTTAGCTCCAACTCCCACCTGATTAAGTTTATAGTAGTCTTGAACATCTTGATTAGTTGGATCTGCTGTGGTTGATTAAAGTTAGAACAAAAACGTGCAGAGCTGTGGCTTTCCAGGGATTGAGTTTGAGACCTGTGCTTTAGAGCAACACTTCTGTTGAACACAAAAGAAGATATTTTGAAGAAAGTTAATAACCTGTAACCATTGACTTCCATAGTAGGAAAAACAGATACTATGGAAGTCAATGGTTACAGGTTTTCATCCTTTTTCAGAATATCTTCTTTTGTGTTTAACAGAAGAAACCCAAACAAAAGTGTGTGAGTAAATGATGACTGAAGTTTCATTATTGGGTGAACTGTCCCTTTAAGAGCAAGGTGCTTCGGCTTACTACCTTTCAGCAAGTCCTGCATATCCTCCATCTCCTTCTGTTTAACTTCTAGTTTTTTAATATTATGGACTAAATGAGCGAGTATCGTCATGTTAGTCCTTTGTGTTTTCATATCAGCGTCCTCCAGGGTCTGGTTTTGACTGTTAATGGAGTTCAGACTTGTGTTATACTCCGTCTGCTTCTTCTTCAGGTAGTCCTGGAAGCTCTGTTTGCTGAAGATATCGTCCACAGAAAGGATTTTGGAGATATTAGCGGTCAGCGATGTGTGAAATGTTCGTTTTGTGTTGTTAATTGTCCTGTAAAGTGCTTTACATCTGCATAGCTGCCCTCTGAAAACTGTAGCGTGTGTTGTGATTGTCCTCGACAGTGTCACATTCAGCAGATGCTTACTAAAGCTAACGACGGCCATCGCGACTCAAGTACGCTATTCAGAGTGAGTACTTGAAGGGAAATAAAAGCATTTATTATTCATTCATAATGTCATTTGACTACAGTTGACATATACGAACCACAACATTCAAACGTGTAGCAGAAAACTGTCCGGAGCTTCCTTTTCCGGTTGAAATTATTATATATTGTTTCAAAATAAAAGTCAACAATCGTTCAAGAAAATATGACATATAACATAACATTTTAAGATTTATTTTATTCTTGCTTTTCTGTGTTATTTCCCAACCAGGATGTAAAGTGTTTCTCTGACATTTATTATAAAAGCAAATAATGTTTAAATCTTTAGCTAAGACTAGACTTTGTTGTTCACAAACATTAAAAAAGATAAAGCATTGCAGACATCTGATGTTATGAAATATGTAGTTGGCACATTTTTTTCTATTCATTTATACATTTGTTTGATCTAATGTCTCTGAATACAGTGCCCAAATCTCTTCTTGTAGGGCGTTTATTAAAATACGAATACATAAAAGTGCATTTCAGCTCACTCGCCACAAGAGGTCACTAACACCTTTTACAATTACCTATATATATATATATATATATATATATATATATATATATATATATATATATATATATATATATATATATATATATATATATATATATATATAAGCTACATTTTCGAAATGTATATTTTTTTATTAGAAATGGAAAATTTGAAAAAGTCTCCAATGCAAATTAAAAACAAAAAGAATGATTTAATGTTAGATTTCTTGAAGGAATTTTTCTCTAGTAATGATCCCTCGCTGTAGTCGATGATTGTATCCTAAGTTATTATTTTTGTTTATATGTATAGAAGTATTTTGTAATCATTTAAAATTTTTTATTATTTTTTTATTTTGTATTTAATTTTGTATTTTATCTTTTTCTCCTGTTATGTCTTTGCTTCAATATCATTTCTGGTTGTTGTTGTTGTTGTTGTAACTATAGTAATGTTTTTGGATATAGCATATTTATTTAATGTTTCAAAGCTATATATTATAATTAGCTAACAACGTAATCACATTTTTCCTTTTATTTATATGAATGGCCAAATTGCGACAGTATATATATATATGGACCCGTAGTCAGCCTGGTGAAAGGGGTGGTTCTATTTTCTTTCTCAAAAAGTAGGTGTTTTTGCAGTTATACGCCTCGGTTTGTAGTTAACTATGAGATTTAAATACTGCATTTTAGTGATTTTTTTTTTTTTTTTTTTTTGCCAGATTAACTATCCAGATGTCCTCATAACCACACTTATTAATGACGAAAAATATTTTCAAAAATTGCAATAAAATAAATGAAAACAAAATAATTTTTAACTAATAAATCATAAGTAAAAATAGCAATTTGTTAAAGTTTTAAAGTAGAAAACTGTAGCCTACCATAATTCTTTAGACAAAAAAACAAACTGGCCAGCACATGCAACTGTCCTCAGACACAATTTGGCCATTTTAAAAAATAATTATTAAAACATAATAATAATAATAAAACTGAATTCTTCTGAATTTTTCTAGACTCTTTGGTAAAAAAAAAAAGTACATTTAAAAATTCCTGGATATCAACAACAGCCAAAATATATTCAAATTATTTAATATGGTCAGCTTTAATATTGCTCATTTTTATTTCAGGAATAAGGTCCAAGATTTAGAATAAAAGTTCCCTGTAAAATGTTTTCTCTGTATAAGAACAATATACAGTAGTGAAAGAAGACTTCTCTCACATCAGATTATAGTCCCACCAAAGCAACAGCCGACAGAGGACTCCGTTTGGTCTTAAAGCCTTTTTCGATGGATTATTTTCATTACTTATGATGGCACAGCAGTCAAAATAGGACAAATGAGCTCATGTATGGGACAAATTCTGGACCTTTGTCAGTGAGGGTGGGTCTTCTGAACCCCCTGGCTAAAGGCCTGAAGAGTTAGCACATGTTTTATGTTTATAATAAACATGTTTCAATAGATTTGTGGCTGTAAAAGTGCGCCTACAGGTGTTTCAGGTGCAGGGCAGATTTGCTCCAGCTCATAATTTAATTTATTTATATTAATTTTGCTTAAAAAAATGATCACACCTGTTCAGTTTCATCTGGAATGCATCCCAGATCACCTTCTGAAGGGGTTTGAGCGATCTGATATCTGATCAGAATAAAACAAATGAAGTGACCAAACAGCCTCATAAACACAGACGTGACGGGAATATATATTAAATCTAAATATATTTTATTAATTATATAATAAATATATTATATAATATTAAATTACATAAAATAATTAAAAGGACACATGCTGGACCCTTTGGCCGTGGGGGTGGTTAGTAGTAAGTAACATGCTATTAGGTTATGTGACCGCTAGATAGAGGTCTTGGATAATAAGAAGCTTAACCACCACCACTAGGAGTTTGTCAGTCATTTTGGTCAGAGCAGAGCACTTTCTGTTCTAAGGTCATCTGTCTTTAATTATATTCATCTGTCTCCATATTCTTCTGCATCCCAGAATAATACACAGCACCAAAAATGTAAAAATATATACTCAATATATTTAATACGTTTTTGTCCGCAGCCGACCTCAACTCGCCGTGACGGAAGTTCCCGAGCCAATGAGGTGTGCTCTCTTCAGCGCTCACCATGACAACTAGACAACAAGTGACGTGCCTTGTAAAAAATTTGCATCTGCGTTTCTATAAAGCTCGTTGGTTCTCTCTCAGTGTTGTCAGTTCGCTCGTTGTTGCTGTTGGAATTTGACCAAGGTGAGTTCAATACCTGAGGGTACGAGTGGAACCACGCCAATCTCACGAAGTCCGCTTCGTGAAGCTTCACTCGGGGAAGTCCCTCAGGGAAACACGGGAGGCCGGTAGTGGGGCCCCGCTGCTCTCACCGACCATAACCCTCGCAGCGGGGCCCCACTACCGGCCTCCCACTCATTTTAAACTATAGTTTCAAACTTTAGTTTACTATAGTTTAAAATAGAAACCATGGCAACTGTAATGTTTTAACTGGCTGTTGTAATGTTTTGCTTTGTTTTTCAGCAGAGCTGTTGAGCTAATTGAAGACACCTGTTGAAGACAACCGCGGGTTATATTGATAAGCGTGTGCATCATAATGTTTCCGGGCTGTTTTCTGAACGTTTCTCTTGTTTAGATAAGTTTGCAGGTCAAACCAATAAACCATACTCTTTCTAAACACCTGTCTCGTGTTTTATTTGTCCTCTACAGCAATACACTGTCATAAGTCTGTTGAATGCATTTGTTTGCAACATGGTTTGACAGTTAAGTAGTCTAACAAATAAATAGTTGTTATAATTGTACCTTCATTAGTCAACATTTGGTGTAGGCAATTAAAAAGTTAATCAAAGATGTCCTAACACATAATGGCAATGTTATGGTTGTTACATAACGTTAACTGTATTATTATTCTGTATGTTTAAAACCACCAGAATATACTATATATTTTACATGTCTTGAACTTACTGTTATTCAAACATTTGCCTAATAAAAATGTCCTTTGTTTTGGTTTTATGGCAAACTACTGTAAGTTTTAGGTTGACTACAGCAGGTTTCTACATCATAATATTGGTAGTCAGTTATTTTAATGACCCAAATCAAGGAAAATGTCTCTTACTCAAGTACTTTTAGCAATGAAAAGTCACATTTAAGTATATAAAATACATTTTCCAACAACACAATTTTGTCTTGTGAAAATGACCAGTGGGTGGTGAGGAAAAAAAAGTTAATTTCAAGTTATATATATATATATACAAGAAGTTGCACAAGTTGTCATAATATTTTGTCATTTCCATTAGACTTTTTTTTTCTAAATCTATAATTGGTAGATTGCTCCCAGGTCAATCTTGACGTTGTCTAATAAAGTTGAGGTGTGTCTGAAGGAAGATTGTCCCATGTTCACATTTCTACTTTTGTTTTGTTTTTTCTTTGTCCTATGCAGTGCTGTCTTTTTTTCTGTATCACAATGACATGATCTGTCAACATAGTACAGTACAAACAGCAAATAAATAAATAAATAAATTAGCCACATTTTACATCAGAACATCCCTCCAGAGTACACTGTTATACTGACAACATGACTAGGCCTACACATAATCTACACATGCAGAATTCCACAGAGTCTCAGCCCATCCTTGATTCTGTTTATTTACTTGTGTAAATGTGTGTAGATCTATATTTATTCAGGTTTTTAATTTTTTACAATAATATTATTGACTAATATGAAATCCTTCATATTATTTATGTACAATACAGTTTTTACAGTAATATTTTCTGTCTTTTAGTAGATATATAATATGAAAAACTTGCTTTGTTTACAAAATAAAGAGGATTTAGTTGGATTTGCATTGTAAACATTAAATAAAATTTAAAAAGGTATTACTTTTTATTAAATGTAAGATTTTAGTTATGATACTCCCAAAATAATTCAGCACAAATCCACAGATTTTTAACACAATTCTGTGCAGAAAAAGCAAAAAATGTCCGCAGATTCGGTCAGACTCTAAACATGACGGACTGTCTTATCCGTGCACAATGAGGGACTTGTCATTCTGACCGCACTGACATGTTCATCAAGAGATGAACTAAGGATTTTATGCTTGAGTCTGGCTTTTGCAGGTAATCCATGCTGTTTTGCTATTTGTATGTGCTGTTTTGAGAAATGCACTTACAGTTTTGTAAATTTCAAATCTGAAAGTGTCCCAAAGCGACTTAGAAAAACTGCAATACAACACAAGTTAATGCAGAGACGAAAAGTCTGCAAAGACAAAAGTGTGTATTTTTATTTGCACATATTCTTTTATAAAAATACTGTATAGATAATTGGGTTTACATTTTTTTGGCTTGATAATTAATACTTTATAGTCTTGATGTGTTTGGAGCCACTGGAGCACCCGGAGGAAACCCACGCCTACACGGGGAGAACATGCAAACTCCACACAGAAATGCCAAATGACCCAGCCGGGACTCGACCCAGCGACCTTTTTGCTGTGAGGCAACAGTGCTAACCACTGAGCCACCGTGTCGCCTTTGATTATAGTAAAGCATATAATAATATTTTACAGGTGTTCCAAGTCAAAGGTAGAGTTCACACAAACATATAAATCTATCATCATTTACTCATGCTTTCCTTGTTCTATACCATATCGAGTTTTTGTTTTCTGTTGAACAATGAAAAAAGATATTTTGAAGAATGTTGGAAACCTGTAACCATTGATTTCCACTGTAGGAAAAGCAAATACATCGGAATTCAATGGTGACCGGTTTCCAACAATAAAACCCTTGCTGGTTTAGAACAAAACCAGTAAATGATGACAGATTTTTAATTTTTGAGAGTGAAGTATGTTTAATCCAGCCAAAATGTATGAAAACAGGAGCAGTTTCATCATGGACCAACAGATGGCAGTATTGGCAGGATCATTCTTCATACACTTCATATTTGTATAATGCCAAACCATGGGAAATGTTAACACGGTGATATCACGAGTCTCAGCATTAGTCTTAGTCTTGTTTCAGGGGTCACCACAGTGGAATGAACCACCAACTAGTCCAGCATATGTTTTACACTACGGATGCCCTTCCAGCTGCAACCCAATACTCCACACACACACACACACACACACACATTCAATGGTTTACTTCGTCAGAGTTGTTTAATAGTTTCCTCATGGGTGATTTGTTGCACAATTGTGTTGTTTTATGTTTTGTTTCTGTTCTGGACATGGTTGATGTTGCTTAATAACCCTCTCAGTGCAGTTTCCCATCTGGAACAGCGCTAAAACAACTTAAAATCAGAATCTGTGTATTATATTTTATTTTATTTTGTGTCAGTCACGGTCACCTCACAGCAAGAAGGTCGCTGGTTTGAGTCAGTTGGCATTTCTGTGTGGAGTTTGAATGTTCTCCCCGTGTTGTCGTGGGTTTCCTCTGGGTGCTTCTAGTTCCCCCACAGTCCAAACACATAAGCTATAGGTAGTCTAAATAAACTAAATTGGCCGTAGTGTATGAGTGTGTGTGTGAATGAGTGTGTATGGATGTTTCCCAGTACTGGGTTGTGGCTGGAAAGGCATCCGCTGCATTAAACATATGCTGGAATTATAATTATAATATTATAATACTGCTGGCGAGGCAGTGGCGCAGTAGGTAGTGCTGTCGCCTCACAGCAAGAAGGTCGCTGGGTCGCTGGTTCGAACCTCGGCTCAGTTGGCGTTTCTGTGTGGAGTTTGCATGTTCTCCCTCCCTTCGTGTGGGTTTCCTCCGGGTGCTCCGGTTTCCCCCACAGTCCAAAGACATGCGGTACAGGTGAATTGGGTAGGCTAAATTGTCTGGAGTGTGTGTGTGAATGTGTGTGTGGATGTTTCCCAGAGATGGGTTGCGGCTGGAAGGGCATCTGCTGCATAAAAACTTGCTGGATAAGTTGGCGGTTCATTCCGCTGTGGCGACCCTGGATTAATAAAGGGACTAAGCCGACAAGAAAATGAATGAATGAATAATACTGCTAGTTGGCAGTTCATTCCACTGTGGCAACCTCTGAAATAAAGACTAAGCAGAAGGAAAATGAATGCATGAATGAACTTAAATGAACTTAAATTAGTAAAAAAAAATTTACTTATTTAATTAAAAAAATACTAATTTAATTTAATTACTAATTTAAATTTGTTGTGCGTTAAATATAATTAAAAATAATAAAACAAAAACAAAATTTAATAAAATAGACAGATCTCATTTTAATGTTCAGAACAGAAACAAAACATGAAACGATTAAGTTGTCCCAAAAAAAGCCTCAAGAATAGTGCTGTTTCGGCTCATTTTACATGAATAGTTTGGATGTATATTTTTTAAGTGAACAACAACTACAACAAAACCTCAAAACTGAACCTTTAGGGAGAAATACAACAACAGTGTAGACAAAACTACCGTGTAGACTCCAGAGTTGTTGATTTTTTACCATTATTGGGTCAAATATGAACAATCCCAGCCATTGAGATTTAACCTTTTAACATTTTTACTGTCCATATTCGGCCCAAAAGTTTGTTAAAACCAGCAGTTTTAGAGTGTAGAAAGTTCAAATGTGTAAAACAGACGATTATTTATAAAGCAGAGCCTGTCAATAGTGTCTGGATGAAGCCTTGATGATGCAAGCTGAGACTGCATATCTCAATGTCAGACACAATGTACTCAATGGAGCTAGTGACCTCACTGTGAGGGGTAGGGTTAGGGGTGGGGTTAGGTGAGTGCATTAAAAAGCATTAGCTCAGATTGCAACTACACCATGTCTGCATCCAGACCCCTCTCGAGCCTGTAATGTAGTTCTCACTGGAGTTCATTGGCTTAAAATGAGATTTGACACTCTAAGGAACAGGTGTCAAACTCGATTCCAAAAGGGCCGCAGCTCTGCACAGTTTACTTCCAACCCTAATTAAACACACCTGATCAAACTAATTGAGTCCTTCAGGCTTGTTTGAAACCTACAGGTAAGTGTGTTGGAGCAGGGTTGGAACTAAACTGTGCAGGGCTTCGGCCCTCCAGGAATTGAGTTTGACACCCCTGCTCTAAGGCTTACAGAAAAAGGAAAACATGTTTGAATATGTTTGCGAATCCTCTGAAAAGTCATGCTTTTCCAGCGATTTAGTCTACATTATAGGTCAAATATCTCGCTTGAATGAAAAAACTGGAAATATTAAACCTCCCAGTCCATTCAGGAGTCTCTGATATACACTTATTGGCCACTTTATTAGGTACACCTTAGTAGTACCAGGTTTGACTCACTTTTGCCTTCAGAGCTGCCTTAATCCTTCGTGTCAAAGATTTAACAAGGTACTGGAAATATTCCTCAAAGATTTTGGTCCATATTGGGATGATAGCATCACACAGTTTCATTGTCATGTTCAGGAAATTAGTCCATTGTCCAGTTTTGGTGAGCCTGTGCAAATTGTAGCCTCAGTTTCCTGTTCTTAGCTGACAGGAGTGGCACCCGGTGTGGTCTTCTGCTGCTGTAGCCCATCCACCTCAAGGTTGGATGTGTTGTGCGTTCAGAGATGCTCAGGTGTACCTAATAAAGTGGCCGGTAAGTGTATATATGTGTGTGTGGACAGGATAATAATGAATATGCATGCTTTCTAATCACAACATCACATCTACACTGTATAAGACAAATATTTCCTCTCCTCTCAGTGTTACTGTAATGAGTTTAAATGGATGGAAAGCTGATCTGTGAACGTCTACAGATTATAAATATGTGTTGTGTGTTTGAACTATCATAAACACACTGTGGATGAGCTGTTTGAGTGAGGTTTGTCTTGATATGAACATCCCTGACGCCAAATAACAATAAAAGTGCTTGTTCATTCGTTATACAGATGCACTGCATTGTCTTTGGCCACATTGTTCTCTGATTAGTGCGGTTTCATAATTCCTTTGTGAACGCAACACACACAACACACACCCACAGTCACATCTGACAGACATTCAGAGCCCAAATCTGCTGTTCAGATTTACAACAGACTAAGGCTTTTGATTGTTTGAAAAACTTCACATAAGAGAGACTAATTTTTTCAAGAATTTATACGTTACTCTTACAATAAACAAACAAACAAAAAATAAAACAATTTTGAATTTATTTATTTATTTATTTTTGACTTCTTTTGATTTCTATTTTTACATTATAAAATGTAGTGTCAATATAAATAAATAAATAAATAAATAAATATATAAATGTATATATATATATATATATATATATATATATATATATATATATATATATATATATATATATATATATATATATATATATATATATAAGCATACACTCACCGGCCACTTTATTAGGTACATCTTACTAGTACCGTTTTGGACCCACTTTTGCCTTCAGAACTGCCTTAGTCTTTTGTGGCATTCAACAAGATACTGGAAATATTCCTCAGTGATTTTGGTCCATACTGGCATGAGGAAGATGCCTCAGATTTGTCGGCTGCACATCCATGATGTAAATCTCCGATTCCACCACATCCCAAAGGTGCTCTATTGGATTGAGATTTGGTGACTGTGGAGGCCATTTGTGTACAGTGAACTCATTGTCATGTTCAAGAAACCAGTCTGAGATGATTCACGCTTTATGACATGGCGCATTATCCTGCTGGAAGTAGCCATCAGAAGATGGGTAAACTGTGGTCATACAGGGATGGACATGGTAAGCAACACAACGTAGGTAGACTGTGACGTTGACACGATGCTCAGTTGGTACTAATGGGCCCAAAGAGTGCCAAGAAAACACCAGTCACACCATTACACCACCACCACCAGCCTGAACTGATGATACTCAGATCTTTCATGTTGTTGACGCCAAATTCTGACCTGACCATCCGAATGTTGCAGTGCCCACAGAACTGCCGCTCACTGGATATTTCTCTTTTTTCAGACCATTCTCTGTAAACCCTAAAGATGGTTGTGCGTGAAAATCACTGTGGATCAGCAGTTTCTGAAATACTCAGACCAGCCTGTCTGGCACCAACAACTATCCCTGCTGAAAAATCCAGCTTAAACCAGCCTAGGCTGGCTGGCTGGTTTTAGCTGGTCGACCAGGCTGGTTTTAGAGGGGTTTTGGCCACTTCCAGGCTGGTTTCCAGCCATTTCCAGCCTGGTCTTAGCTGGTTAGGCTGGGAGATGAGCAGCTAAAACCAGCTTGACCAGCCTAGCCAGGCTGGGAGCCCAGCCAAAACCAGCTATGTCCAGCTTAAACCAGGCTGGTCAAGCTGGTTTTAGCTGGATTTAGCTGGTCATTTTCCAGCCTGACCAGCTAAGACCAGGCTGGAAATCAGCCTGGAAGTGGCCAAAACCCCTCTAAAACCAGCCTGGTTGACCAGTTAAAACCAGCCAACCAGCCTAGGCTGGTTTAAGCTGGATTTTTTAGCAGTGATGCCACATTCAAAGTCCCTTAAATCACCTTTTTCCCCATTCTGATGCTCGGTTTGAACTGCAGATGGTCTTGACCCTCCCTAAATGCATTGAGTTGCTGCCATGTGATTGGCTGATTAGAAATTTGCCTTAACGAGCAGTTGGACAAGTATACCTAATAAAGTGTGCGGCGAGTGTATATAAATTGTAGTGTCATTATAGCTGAGTTTCTTTAAAGTAATGTTTACTTTATTTTGAAGATATTTGCAAAGAAATAACTAACTGAATTACATTTCAACAGTACTAATAGGCCATAGAGTGTTTTTTTTAGTAATTTAGTATTTTGTAGTGTTTTCTTTTATCTACAATTTGAAAAGGTATTTAAATGTACTCTTCTAAGCACGTGCACTATTAATTTCATTGTTTTTTGTTAACAATTTTGTATAAATATGCATTACATTTGCAAATAAATCACATTCTTGTATTAATTCAAGGGTTTCATGAGCCCATTGACTGAACAGAATGTGTGTATGTGTACTATAGTACACATTTAAAACCCCCTTTGTGCATTTCATAATGTAAAAAATGTCTATTCAAAAACTAATTTCACATTCACAGCATTAAAACAAGTCAATATTGTTTAGCTATAACTGCACACACACACTATCTCAAACTCCTGCACACTGTATATTGTATATCAATTTTAATTTGTCTCTTTAAGGACCCTAAAAATGGCTCAACCGTAATGACGTGGTTCTGACGCTTTTGATCCGGACCGGATCACGGAGTAAAGCTGAACTGCTGACAGACAGAGAGCCATTCATTCATTCATTCAGCGAGGAATTCACAGCACGCTGAACATAAACACCGAAAAGCAGAAAACATTGACATGCAGACATGAAGGAGGAGCAGAAAACTCCAGCAATGTAAGTAACTGCTGAGAGACACTGAAGGAAACCTCTGAATAACACACTGACAACCGACTGATGATGAAGATGATCAGATACTCGACACTGCGTCACTGAACACGCTCTGATTGACATGATTAACACTAGTGTACTGATTGCAGGAGCACTGCATGCTGCACTTCATGAAGGGTTCTGCATCCTATATAGATATAGGAAATGATATTGATACAAAAAATCACTTTATGTTGTAATTGCTTTAAAGGTGTATTGTTTTCGAGTTTAACAAACGAAGAGAGGGCGGGGCACACAGTAGCCCCTCCCCTTTCAAAAATATTATCGTTTAGTTTAGTAACTCAGTTCCCGGAGGGCCGCAGCTCTGCACAGTTTAGGTCCAACCTTAAACACAGCTGATCAAATTTATTGAGTCCTTTAGGGCAGGGGCGGACTGGCACTTTTAAATCACTGTAGCCACACCAGCCAGGCCCGGATTGGCTAATCGGGAGGACCAGAAGCATTCCCGGTGGGCCGGTCCGTTTTTTGGCCGCGAGGGCCGGTGTCCCTAGTTCCAGAATCGGTTGCTCTCAGCAGTCATCACACTTTTTAAAAATAATTTATTTATTTACTTGACCACAGCCTTCTTATTCATTATTTTACCGCAGCTCTGCTCTTTTTTTATCTATTTTCTCGTAGCCTCGTGAGCAGGGTGCAGGTTAATGTTGATATAACTAGATAAGTCACCGTTATGCGTACAGCTATTGTGGTACAGTGGTTAGTACGTTAGAATATGACGCGGCCAACCTGGGTTCGGTCCTTGTCTGAGTAATATTTTTTTTTTTTCATTTTTATTGTTAAGACATAATACTGTAGGGGTTGTTGAACATTTCAAGTTCTAAAAGTGCTGTTTTCTCAAAAAAAGACGTGATAGTGTAATTAGAAACTGAATTGGAAATAACCTTATTTTAATATAGTCAGTGGTGAACTGAGGTGGGCCGGTCTGAGGCTTGAAACTCCAGGGCTGAAAAAGAGTCCCACTCCGGCCCTGACACCAGCCCACATTACTACACTGACACAGCCCCATCCATGGACACACACATTCACTACTTATATTGGTGTACAGATAGTAAAATAATATAAGCAGTACCATATGTATTAGATATTTAAACATTTACTGTATGTGACTGGAACAAAAACAACCCATTTATAACAAATTTATATATGAAATGATTCATTTTCGTTTCGGCTTTGTCCCTTTTTTAACCTGGGATTGCCAAAGCAAAATGAACCGCTAACTTATTTAGTATATGTTTTACACAGCGGATGCCCTCCAAGCTGCAACCCATCACTGGGAAACCCCTATACACACCTATGAAGTGAGGTGACAGCGCTACCCACTGCGCTTCCCCCTTTCGAGAATAGTTCAGTTCATTTTATGCATTTGGCAGCATCTGATTTTAGAGCCTTTTTTTTTTGCTGTCTTTGAGCGTTTCGGCACTGCCTTTCCTTTTTTATGGTCCATCTCTGACAATTGACTTGTGTTGCACTTACTGTTTGTTTGACATTCTTGCCAGATTTTGATTACATTCCGTGTAACCTCTGATTAGGATGGTCCATCTCGAAACCAGCCGGTCGTTGCCGGTTCGGCCAATGCTTAACATTTATTATTATTATTCTTACTACTACCATCATCAAAAGCTGCCTACAGGTAAAAACAATACATATAAAAAAATAAATAATAAAATAGCTGACCGGCCCACATTTAAAAAATGGTCCGGCCCTTCTGCCAGATGGCCAGTCCCCCCCTGCTTTAGGGTTGTTTGTAACCTACAGGCAGGGCTTGACATTATCTTTTTTGATCACCAGCCACTGTGGATAGTAGTTTTCCAACGTTACTAGCCACTCGCCATTTTCACTAGCCACAATTTTGTTGTTGGGTAAATAAGTTATGCATAAAGGTTGACTTTGGCATGCTAAAATTACTTGATATAGATTTTGTGTCTTTTTGTATGTTGTGTATGACCTTGCTCAATGAGCAAGAGCAAATAGTTTGTGGTTTCAAAGTACTGCATTGCAATTAGTTTTTGTTTCACTAGGCTTTTCAGGGCTCAAGACTAAGGATTTACCACACCAAAAATAAATAAATAAATCCTAGCTTAAAATTTTAAATCCTATGTTAAAACAAAGTGAATATAGCTGAATACTTTTTATTCAACAAAACTTTTCCTAAAAAAAAAAAAAGACATTTAAAAAACGAACTATACACAATAGTCTGTCCAAAACCTCTAGTTCAGTTATCTATATTTAAATGGAGAGTGTTACAACCCTGGTCTGGGTCAAGGACGTAACATAAATAAAACACGTGACAAATAAAGTTCACTTTTTTGAATCGCAAAGTCTGGTCAGTTTTTTTTTTGGTCTTTTTTTAAAAACTTTTTTCTTTATTTATCACCCAAAAAGTGAAGTCTATTACCTCGGAGAGAATCCACTAAAAAATAACAAACAAAAAGCCCACTCTACCTAAACACCCACAATAAAACTACCTACACCCTACAAAGAAAATAACAGAAATAAAATACAATACTAGCACAGTTGCGCAGTGGGTAGCACAATCGCCTCACTGCAAGAAGGTTGCTGGTTCGTGCCCCAGCTGGATCAGTTGGCGTTTCTTTGTGGAGTTTGCATGTTCTCCCCATGTTTGCATGGGTTTCCTCCGGGGTCTCCTGTACAGTCTAAAAATATGCACTACAGGTGAATTGGGTAGGCTAAATTGTCCGTAGTGTATAAGTGTGAATGAGTGTGAATGGATGTTTCCTAGTGATGGGTTGCGGCTGGAAGGGCATCCGTTGCGTAAAACATATGCTAGATAGTTGGCAGTTCATTCCGCTGTGGTGAGCGCAGATTAATAAAGAGACTAAGCCGAAAAGAAAATGAATGAATGAATGAAAAAGTACTGCCATCGTGATTATTTTTAGCGGATACATTTGTACATCAAGTTACTTTGTGTTGAATTGTAGTTGCCTCAGATTACATTGGTGAAAGGTTAAGTAACCTCCAAATATACGTATCTAAATGTGTTGTAATACTTTTCCACCTCTTCAGAAAAATATAAGTATTTATTTGTAGACATGCAGTCATTTTTTTCCAATAAACAGACCTGTTTAAGTCTCTGAATCCAGCTAATATTTTTAAAACTGACAGACTGAAACTCACATTAAAAAACTGTGGCTCAGTAGTTAGCACTGTCCCCTCACAGCAAGAAGGTCGCTGGTTCGAGTCCTGGCTTTGTCAGTTAGCATTTCTGTGTGGAGTTTGCGTGTTCTCCATGGGTGTTTCCCAGTGCTGGGTTGTTCCTGGAAGGGCATCCGCTGAGTAAAACATATGCTGGAAAAGTTGGTGGTTCATTCTGCTGGGGCAACCCCTAATATAGAGACTAAGCTAAAGGAAAATTACTGGATGAAAATGACTTATTACGTTTAATTTTAGATATATTTTATTTATTTATATTTGTTGGACGATATTTGAGATCGTCAAACAAATTTAAATATTAGTCAAAGTCAAAGAAAACACAGGTGAACACATCATGCATTTTTAAAACAAACATTTTTATTATTAAGGGAAAACAAATACAAAACTACATAGCCCTGTGTGAAGTGAAGTGAAGTGTTTGCCCCTAAGGGCCACCCTTGGCAGCAACAACTGCAATCAAGCATTTTTGGGTCTTTTACGGCACTGTGAAGGAAGTTTGGCGCACTTAACTTTGTAGATTTGTTGTAATCAGCCACATTAGAGACCTTTTTAAAGTCATGCCACAGCATCTCATTTGGATTCAGGTCAGAACTTTGACTAGGCCACTCCAAAGTCTTTCCAGAAAGTTAAACCTTTGTCTCATCAGTCCACAAAGTATTTTCCCAAAACTCGCAAGATGTTATCAAGATGTCAGATAGACAGACAGACAGACGGACGGACGGATAGATAGATAGATAGATAGATAGATAGATAGATAGATAGATAGATAGATAGATAGATAGATATATTGATTGATTGATTGATTTTCGTCCTGTATCTCTGCCATGCTAACCACTTTTACCCAGTCTCTATCTTATGGTGAAGTCATGAACACTCACCTTCACCAAGGCAAGTGAGGCCTGCAGGTCCTTGGATGTTATTTGAGGTCTTTTGTGACCTCTGGGATGAATTTTTCATGTTTTTTTAGGGTAATTTTGGTCATCCAACCACTCCTAGGAAGGTTCTTCACTGTTCCATGTTTTTGTCGCTTGTAGATAATGGCTCTCAGTGTCTCTCAATGTGGTTTGCAGCAGTCCCAAAGCTTTATAAATGACTATAACCTTTTCCAAAATGGTGAATCTGTGTATGTAAAATAATAATAATCCTAATTAAAATATTTTAAATAAATGTTTCCCTTTATTTACATTGCAATTGTTTAAAAATAACAATATTCATATTCATCAAAAATATTTTAAAATAATTTGCAATCAAAAATAATTTTGATATATTTAAAATTAAACAAATGCAAATCATACAATTATACAAATGATTCAAATTCAATCAATTATTAACTTAATTAAATTACATATTTAATTAGTAACCTGTAATTATTTACTTGTTATACATAAACTGAGATTCACAATGTGGAAATCAGCCATTTTAAGTAATTTATTGTATATAATTATATTCATTATATGAGCAAAATGTGATTTAATATGTATGTAATATTTATAAAAAATATTAATTTATTATTATTATTAAATTATTATTATTTAATTAATATTATTAAGTACATAATTAATTTATCTATTTATCTAAAAATACCAAATTAATTTAATTAATTATTATTCATGCTAAATCAAATTAATTGTTGATGCTAAATTAATTACTTTACAAAAATTATACTCATTGAGCCTCACATTAAAAGCAGCAGTGGTCATCAAATAAATTAACTGTCCTAACAAGAACCCTTGACGGCTGAATGTAGGCGAATTTGTACGCAGCCCACATGCTGTGTCAGGTCAGACCTCCACAGGCGATCCCGTGAGAAAATCCCCAAAATATCAGGCGGATTCCTACTCAGAGTCTCACGAATGTGCGGCTGAAGAAGCTTTATTGGCTTCAGTGTATTGAGAAGCAAAGAAAGGAAATGTCAGAGTGCTGGAGCGTGACCTCAGTATGAGAGCGTCCTGAATGTGTGCCACCCCATACTGCGCACAATCTGTTCCCTCACACCCGTGCCAAAAGCAGAGCCACACAGCAGCGCTTCTGTCAAACTACTGCAGCTTTCAGCACTCACAACAGGGGAAAAAATTGCACATACTTTGATTCTGTTTCTTGTTTGGAGCTTTAAAATGGCTGTTAAGCCTGGTTTATACTTCTAGGTCAAGTGATCGGCGTAACCCACGGCGCATGCAACGCGCGTAGCTGTGCATTTATACTTCTGCACTCTGTTTCTGTTGCTCTGCAGTAACACTTCCGAAACACTAGTTGGCAGTGAGGTGTTTTTATTAGTCTGTGTCGAGTTTCTTCGCTGGTGTTTTGTTTTTCTGAACACTTCAAACTCAAAAACTCGCTCATTTTGAGAGAGGAACCAGTGGACGTGCAACAACTTTAACCATGAGGTAAACACAAAACAAAACTTTCCATTCCGAGCTCCTATATGGGACTCCACACTTGTAAACAAACGCACCATCGGGCTCGCAAGGCTCTCTTTTTGAGAGGTGCAAGTCAGCGACGGCCACGGTAAGGGCTATGTGTCCAGCGTAGATCACGCCATAGCATTACGTGTGTGCTTGACGCAGAGGTATAAATCAGTGGTTTGCTATTGGTGGTTGTCCTTATCAAATGCAATCAAGCATTTCTGAGTCTTATAATGCTGTGGAGGAATTTTGGTCCACTCATCTTTGCAGAATTGTTATAATTCAGCCACATTGGAGGGTTTTCGATCATGAGCAGGCTTTTTAAGGTCATGCCACAGCATCTCAATTGGATTGAGATTAGAACTTTGACTGGGCCATTTCTATGACATTTTTGCCCAGTCTCTATCTTATGGTGGAGTCATGAACACTCACTTTTACTAAGGCAAATGAGGCCTGCAATTTGTTTTGGATGCTGCTATGGGGTCTTTTGTGACCTCTTGAATGTGTTGATAGTGGTTCGCTATTGGTGGATGTCATGTGGTTGACAGGTAGCCCATGCTTCAGGAAAAGCTAATAAATCATTATTTGGTGGAATATCTATGATTTTCAGTCACAACCAAGTGTGCCGCAAGCCTGCGTTTGAGTGAAGGTTTCGGCCGTTAGATCGCCCCCTGGGGGCTGGCTGCAGTGCAAGTCATAAAGCCCGCCTCCTCCGTGTTAGTGAAGGAGACTTGAGCCCAAATAAAAAAATTAATTACACTTGCAATAAACTGTCCCGAAAGATGGTTCTGGTCGATTAAGGCACTGGTTATTGTGCTGAAATAGGTGCAGATCTTCATTTTTGTAAACAGTTTGTTTTTAGCAGTAATTTAATGCTGGGCGTGTCATCGTGATTGACAGCTGTGATTGACAGTTTCTCAAAGCAGACCGTCTGAGCTTCGGCAGGAGACTGAAGTGTTATTACTCGATTTCTGTGTTATTTTACCATGACAAAATGAGTTCAGCAGTAAACTACAGTTTCTGACATACACGATCTGGTGGAACACTGTTTATTCGCTAAGGTCAGGGCTTTTTTTCGGGCTTTATTAGTTTGCTAATACACGCCTAGCCACCCAGATAGCAAAATACAGTGGGGCCAGTTCTTGCCTGCCGGAGACTTACCCCTCAGACTGACTACCTCTGCTGGACCTACTCCGGATGCCTGGACTCACTGCCTGATTCCAGCCCGAGTCAGTTGAGCCAGATGCGGCGGCCGAGCGAGCAGGCGCTGCCGCATGCGAGCCGGAATCAGCCCGCGACGCCGCGAGTAGGTTATGTGCGCTGCTGCCCGGAGCTGGCGCGATTGAATCTTCATTATATAAAACCCTCACATTTGTTAACGTTATTACATCCATTTGTGTTGATATGACAGCAAACGCATGCTGAGCAGTTCGGGGGGCGTGGTTGATTTTACATAAAGCGTTTGGTTGGAAGCTCGACTCCATCAGACAGTCCTTCTGCGCATGTCAAGGCTCCAATTTCAGCAGTCTTTTGCGACAGTTTGTGCCCGTCAAGCAGGCATTTTGCCCTCAAGGCGTTCAATGGGAAAAGGGGCTGTCGCGTCGTCCATATTTTTTACAGTCATTGGTCACAACAAATCGTCACCTTAGAAAGGTTATATCTGACATTTTTGTCAAAATTGAGTTGTTGACATATTTTTTTTTAATTAACAACTTATTTACATTATGGGATGTTTTTTTATAATTTGTTTACATTTTAAGACATTAAAAGACAAATGTTACACACATACTGTTCGCTATGGAATGCAAAAACTCAATATTTCAAAACCATTCAGAACGCTGATAGAACCTTATAATTCCAAGGTGACGAAATGACAAACCGTCATTTTTGTGTGTGTGTGTTGTTTGTTCTTTGAAAAGCCCCCTAATGACCTCTCTGATCAGCTACAACTCCAATCAAGTATTTTTGTGTCTGTTATAATGCTGTGGAGGAATTGTGGTCCTTATCTTTGCAGATTTGTTTTAATTCAGCCACATTGAAGGGTTTTCATCAATGATCAGCCTTTTTAAGGTCATGCCACAGCATCTTAATTGGATTCAGGTCAGAACTTTGACTAGGCCACTCCAAAGCCATTTTTGGCCAGTCTCTATCTTATAGTGGACACTCAATTTTATTAAGACAAATGAGGACTGCAGTTCCTTGGATGCTGCTATGGGGTCTTTTGTGACCTCTTGATAAGTTGATAGTGGTTTGCTATTGGTGGATGTCATGTGATTGACAGGTTGCCCCGCCCATGTGTCAGAAAAAGCTAAGAAATCGATATTTGGTGGAATATCTATGATTTTCAATCACAACAAATTGCCCCTAACTATCTCTCTTATTAGCAACATCTGCAATCAAGCATTTCTGAGTCTGTTATAATGCTGTGGAGGAATTTTGGTGCACTCATCTTTGCAGAATTGTTGCAATTCAGCCACATTGGAGGGTTTTCGATCATGAACAGCCTTTTTATGGTCATGCAACAGCATCTCAATTAGATTGAGGTCAGAACTTTGACTAGGTCACTTCAATGCCATTTTTGCCCAGTCTCTATCTTATGGCGGAGTCATGAACACTCACTTTTAATGAGGCTTGTAATTCTTTGGATGCTGTTGTGGGGTCGTTTGTGACCTCTTGGATGTGTTGATGGTGGTTTGCTATTGGTGGATGTGATGTGATTAACAGGTAGCCCCGCCCATGCATCAGAAAAAGCTAAGAAATTAATATTTGGTTGAATTTCTATGACTTTCAGTCATAACAAATGACAAACTGTGGCATGACAAATGAATTCATAAAATGTGGGATTTTTTCAAATGTTTCTTATCTTTCCCATGGTTTTCTTAATTGATAGATATTTACACACTGCAATACGATAAAACAATAGCTGTCGCAACCAAAAGTTTGGTCAAATATGCACAAATGCAACTGAAAGTTTAATTTCAGTGTAATTGTAGAAAAAAGCTTCACAAATAAGAATGAATTTAGGGCGGGACCAGATTTTGTCAGTGGAAATGATTGGATGTTTGGCTATTACTGGTTTGCTATTGGTGGATGTCATGTGATTGACAGGTAGCTCCGCCCCTTGATTCAGAAAATGCTAAGAAATCATTATTTGTTGGAATATTTATGATTTCCAGTCACAAAAAATAGCAAACTGTCATTTTCTGTGTGAGTTTGTGTGTGTTTGCCTCCAAACTGCCTCTCTTATCAGCAACAACTCCAATCAAGTATTTTTGAGTCTGTTATAATGCTGTGAAGAAATTTTGGTGCACTCACCTTTGCAGAATTGTTGTAATTCAGCCACATTAGAGTTTTTTTAAGCATAAACTGCCTTTTTAAGGTCATGCCACAGCATCTCAATTGGATTTAGGTCAGAACTTTGACTAGGCCACTCCAAAGCCATTTTTGACAAGTCTCCAT